>NC_071316.1:6781207-7076207 GCF_027563975.2 Plodia interpunctella
TCAATATTTCCTCACGATATAAACTACTGTACATATTTTCTCAAATATTTATATAACGAGTTTTGTCTCCAAATTATGAAAGGAGCTCAGCCCCGTTTAAGTCCTTTGTTTAATAGATATTAATGTAAAGAAATACATTCTTGAGGTATGTTTTTATTAAAATACACAATTCAATTTAAATACGCAAAGATTTTCTTATCAACATTGCTTATCTTGTTTGTCGTTTATGTACTAAAAACAACTCGCCCGCACTGTATTTTATCGGGATTTAATTCTGCAAGTTTTATTAATTTATCATTATTTTTGACATATCTTCACGTATCTCCGTGTCTATGAACACCATACTTTACACAACAGTATCGAAAACTGTGGAATTGACGAGTACCAATTCGACGGCTTGTTTATTAATTATAGTGGTTGCCGCCATGCCGGAAATATTTATTTGCGTATTGTTTTTGCTGATAAATATCTTTACAGATCGATAATTATCATTTAGCGCGTAAGGGAAAGCGACCTGCAGGTTCGCTAACAAGTTGGCACACAGTTTGCCAAACTTATATGGTCCGACCAAGTCTTATTACAAGGTAATCCTGGATTAAAACTTACATGTTATTCAGCCAGTTATCAAACCATATATTAAAAAATATAAACACAAGTACACCCTTTAACAGTAAAATTCCCCTTCATACCCGTGAGAACCGGACCAGACAGTGGTCCGGCGATCCGTCTCTGTCGTCTGACTGTCCGGTCCGGTCCGCCATCCGTCACACGACGCTAAATGATTTGTCATGTCCTGTCTGAAACTCTGAATAGGAATGAAATTCGAGGGCGTTTTTATAATATGTTTCGCGGCACGTGTTATGTAGGTAATTGCTGAAAAAGGACTGTAATTTTATCGATGCTTATGTGAGTGTCCCACAGTGTATCTTGTTGTGATTTTTATATATACTATTGTATTTTACAAATGAGCTTTCGAAAAACGTTGATGAAATTTTCATCGACGTTTTTCGAAAGATAGTCGAAGAATTTTTTCATAAATTAGACCTTTACTGCCACTTTTTCACGTCAAATCTTAAATTATGTATTTAGTATTTCTCAAAAAACTTCAAACTACTAGCATTTCGAAACGACAACTGCTCATTTAATCAGTGTTGGTTTCTATCATGCCAGAAGGGCTTTCAATTATTGTTTTTTACATATATATTTTTTCCAATTCATCGAACTTTACATAGGACATTCTTTCTGTAAATGATTTTATAATGTTATTTGGCAGGGTCGGCCAGTAACTCTCCCTGTGACATTCAATTTATCGCTACCCACAGAATCTGTCACGTTATTTAATGATAGCAGAAGGTTCTGGGTGTCGTTTGTTTCGCCTGTCAAGAGGGATTGTACTACAATTGTATACCTAGTTGTAAATTAAATGTCAAACCAATAAATAAACCGCATCAACAATCTGTTCAAATTATTACACAGATAAAATAATAAGACATTATGAAGACTAAACTTAAATGAGAAATTTCGCTTTGAATAATACCGTCCTACATCTACATATTGCAGACATTGTGACATCAGAATCAATACACACAGCGAAACACATGTGTCCAATTGAAAAATGTCTATTTCAAATATTGCCATAAAAAATCGAAAAGCCGTTAAAATCACGAATCCGAATCGAAATAGATACAAAGCAAATAAAAAACAAATCTGAAACGTGAGAGAAGGCAATTAAAACGTGGAGCGTGTAAACGTGCATTTAAAATGGCGGACGCAAACAAGATGGCGGCGGTAATTGGCGCTAAAACGTGCGACATGGCATTATGATTTTATGGTGATGATTTTGCTATTATTCTTTTTATCTTTTGTATTAAAAATGTTTCAATTTAATGTACTACGAGCATTAGGATGGGCTGATCTTGAAAAGTAGAAAGGTTGTTTTTAAGTAATCAAAAGACTTCGAGGATAGCATTCGATTAGTATCATAAAAGAAAAGTCTTCGATTTATTTCTGCTAAATAAAATCTTTTTGAACACTTTTCCACGTATCTACCAACGATTCTGGTGTAGGTTGATTGTTAGGAACGTATAAAATATATGTAAATTGTGCGAACCTAACTCTTTCTAGAAGTAATAGACAGAAGTCCTACAGAACTCGGTTCCAAATATTTGCTATAGTGCTCAAGCAAGAATGTATGATAATTTATGTAAAGAGACCAACAATGGCGGCAGATAGCGACGGAATCGCGCAAGTTTCTGCTCAAATCTCATTATTGTTGGGAGGTAGATGTTGAAGACGATTGTTTTGGACATACAGTTCGTTATCTAACTCAAGTAGAATCAACAGATATACTTTGACTTGAAAATTACTTTGGAAAAGGCTCGTCCTGTTCCGATCATGTAATTCGTTTAGAAAACAAAATTGTGTCCAAATAAAAAAGAATCCTTTGTTATTGGTATAGAAGTATAATAGTACAGATTTATAGCTTGTAAGATCTAGTTCTGCTGAAATTGATTCATATATGTTGGATAAATAAGAGAAACCACTGCGATATTATTTAGACTGGTTTATTGCAATGCAAAATGACACTTAAATTATCTTACAATCGGAAAAAAGGGACCAGAGACAATATAGATAGTTATGGCGCCAACAGGTTTCGCTCGACCACAGACTATTTAACAAAATATAATCTAGGGGCACCACAAGCAACGATTCAAATAATAAATAATGGGGTTTCGTTCACTCAAATATTAACAATATATCATTGATATGAAATTTATCAATTCATGTATCACTATATATATATTATCACGCCTGTTTCCGTTGGTATTATATGTAACAATGTGGACATCATTTATGAAGGCCGTCACAGTAATCTAACGCGGCACACCTTCCTCCAACAAGCTGTCCGGGATAAAACCTTCGAAACGGGGGTTCTATCACGAAAATACAGAAGTACGTCACGTGTTCTCATAACTTTGATATCAACGAGTAAAAATAGCCTCTGCCCATGTAGTCCGACTGCTTCTGTCCTACTGGTCGGACGATATGATTAATAATTATCATTTATTTCGTAAACGTATGTACGTCCAGAGCATATGTTACACTGGTATTGTAAAGGATGTCATGGATGATCGTAAAGGAATTTTGTTACGACTCTTGTATACTTTGATTTCGTGACCATTACAATACAAAGCGTCTTCTTCTTCCTAGTCGTATTCCTCGTGCTTGAGTGTCGCAGTAATTATGTGGAATGTAACACACGTCCTCTACATTTATATTGCCAAGAAAGTAGGTACTTTCTTGGCAATATAAATGAAGAGGATTGCTATTGCCAGGAGGCACTATTGGATGCGTTAAAATCATTAACCCATCCAATAGAGTGGGTGGATCAAATGACTTTTTTCTTTTTGTTCCTTTATTACGTGTGACTGTTTGGCAATGAAACGCGTGAGATTAAATGTATATACCTAGTACTTATATATTAATTTCAGCCATGTTACGAGCCTTCTATTGTACGCACAGTTTTATTTGTGTTTGTTTAGTTTGTGTTAGTAAAATGTTCGGTGTGTATGCAATAAAGCTTATTCTATTATATTACACGTTGTGTTTTGTAATCCCTTTATTTTGTGCTAGACGTTTGCGAGAGAAAAATGTCCTCGCAATATAATAGCTGAACAATGTCCTTTGTCTGTCCGATCGCGTCTGGATTGGTCTGAACGCCCGATAAGTAGGAAATTGCTTTATTTTCCGCCTCTTTGCCTGTATTGTCGGATTAATAATGTGGTCTTCGCTGGCTTTCAATATTTTTATCATTAAATTCCTTGTAGCCATGTCGGTTTATTGCGTCACACCGCGTCCTATTGATGCGACGGGAAAATATCAAATGTATATAGCAGTATCTTATGTAGATACTATCCTATCATCACTTTATCTCAATTCCAACAATGGGCCCGCCGTACGGCTAAACTTGGCTCTGTCTACTACGTACGTACTACGTACGTGGGTTTGAAGACGTGACTCTGCATCTGTATACATATGCAATCTAGTACACAAAAGTATCTCGTACACTCATGGTTTGTAATGAAAAAGCTACGTCACGTCTGTTACGTCTTCTTTTATATAAGAATCGATTGAAAATCTCATTGACACAGCCTTCATTATATAGTCTATTAAAAGCTCCATAGGCACGTACCGCATCAACCACCTGAATAAGCTCTTTCAAAGAAAAGTTATTACAAATCAAAGCGTTCCAAGTTCTAATTGGCTCTTTACGGCGACGTTTCAAATTGATGCAGCTTTCATATAGAGCTTTCAAGCTTCTAATGTGGTGGATTGACGTTTCATTCAATCTTGAGCAACCTTTTTGATTTGAAATTTGTGATATATTTAAAGTAAACCAGTAAATATGTATGTTTGTATGTATAGAGTGAGTTTGGTTGTATGAGAGCTCCTACCTGCACTCGGGGTAACCTGATGGTGGCCACAAATGAAGCTATTGACGTGGCTCATTTATGGATGGACAAGTCATTCTAAACAGAAGGTGAAATGCCTCATTAAAGGTTACCATTACTGCAGGATGTGTGCTGTGGTAGTCCTCGATTGTTAGATTCTATGATACATTTGGAAATGTGATTCTGTCGTCAATGAATGTATCCAGTCAATGGCTCACCTAATGTCGTACCTATGTTACACTCAGGAACGGCTCCCAAAAAGAGAACCCCAAACGGTTAGATACACAAGCATATTTTTTTCTTTATTAAAAAAATAAAACCTTGCCTAAAAAAATCCTGATCTCGTAGCTATATTCCCTCAATTTGTGTTTTCACAAAAGACAAAACGAACTTATCTTAAGTTTCGTCCGAAAACTCTTTAAGAAATGGACACTAGAGTTTAACAAGCCTCGTTATTTCAAGTCTCAAGGTTGGATTTCAAAGTGAATTGAATATTTAAGCGTCGAGATCGTTAAGCAGAAGCGAGGGTCCTGCCATCGGTTATTGATAAGCGAAAGTCGGGGTGTCAAATTTAACTTTATTTTCAGGTAAGATTACAAAGTCCCCTATCTACGTACAATGTTTTTGTATACATCGGTATAGGCATAGTATCATGTCTTAATACTTCACATAGTAGACAAAATTTCTTCTTCTTCTTCATAGTCGTATTCCTCATGGCTGAGGGTCTTGGTCATTACGTGGAGTAATGAAACACATATAGACTTTCTTGGCACTATTAATGGAGTGTTTTGCCATTGTCTTCTCCATTGCACACACAAGTTGATAAGGTTGATAATCAACCAGAGAGCAGGTTTCCTCACGATGTTTTCCTTTACCGGAAGCAAGTGGTGGTCGATGAAAACTACTATATATAAGTCAGATTAGTATACAAACTTATATAGTATAGGCAGGAAACGAACCTGGGCCTTTCGGCTTGTTTTCGGCTTTGAGCTTGTTTATTGGTGGATGAGATACCTACGGAGTGAGATTTTAGGGGGGAACCACACGCCTCTGGACAATAGTTTATAAATCCGTTTATTTTACTTTATACAGATGTTACGTATAAAACACCCGCAGTATAACAACCTTCACCCCACAATGTCACGCCATCGATTCTGACTTCAAGGCCTGTCGTAAGTCTGGGTTTAATACCAGCTTGGTAACAAAACACGGCTCTTTTTACGCGATTGTGTTTTCATAGTCAATCCGGCATCACCAGACACCAGCTTGCATTTCCTGAAGGGCCCTAGTCCACAGAGCCACAGGTAAATTAGTAATAATATTAATAATTACTGGCGGTCACGACACTCAGTTATTCGTGAACAGGCAGACAGACAGACGCGGCCATCACTTTGTTTTATAATATTAAAGGATGTAACGGTGCGTGGTGTGTCAATGCAGGTGGTATATTTTTAATACAGTTTAAATATAAAGTCCAAAATACATATAATCAAAATACGTATTTTACCCCTAAAGGGGTAGGCTTATGTAGACTAACAATTTAATTCATTGTGTAAGTAATACAGACCGCAGAAAATTATTATAGCCTTTATTGCAAAATCACTTTTATTACCGCGGCATAGAGTCCATGAATTAATCATGTTATGACTGTACAGCAAATAAATGCGTATTGCAAACAATTCAAGCAAACATGAACCTTAAATCCGATTATATAATATTTGTCTTATGTTATTATGCAATCAGTGAAATTTATGCCAAAACAATTCACTTGTTCAGATACAGATGTAGGTACAATATTAAATTTATTTATTATCAAATTAGATTATTACCCACCCAGTTAGGGCTATAGTTATGCTGCGTCCACACATACCACGAAGTTTGACACCACGGACTTCGCGAAGCTTGCGAATTGTACTCTTTCATGGCACGCAAAATAGATATCAATAATTCACATCGTAATTACGCACTTAAATGTGGACACAGCATTAGAATCTTTCAAAATACCCACAAATTCTAACATAAATTTTCATGGCTTTTTCGAGTTTGTCGCGTACTCAGAGTTCACAAACGCGTCTTATTATTTCATGCATGCATTGTTAATGGAGTGTCTTTTGATGCACGCACAGATCTTCGCGTACTGCAGTCCTCAGTCGCTCGTTTAGACATATTTACATAGGTTAGGTAGGTTAGGTTACCTACTTAATTAGTAGAAATATTACCTGCTAAGCTAAATGGATGGTCAGTTAGAACAATTACGCGGGGTTCCCGGGATCGATCCCCAATCAGGGAGCGACGCCGATCCCGCAAATTGCTAGATTACTCTATCAGCTTAACCCGTTAATTTGAAGGGTACATACGTGAACTATACCCCGTTTGTAGGTATTTAATAAGAGGTAAAAGGTACAGTCCATCGCACTTGCGATGCTTAGTGTGGGCCGTTGAGTTTTGTACATTTACAGCTTCAGTAGCGCCATATTTTTCGGAGAAGATTACATATTAAGTGTTAAAAACCCACAAATGTAATAAATACTTAAATCCATTTCATAACTTCACCGTAACAACTTAATTTTTCACCACAATAACCTAATGAAACTTCGCAGAATCCCCTTTATTTCCGATTTAAAAATTGTTAATCAAGCAAAGTCCATTCTATGCTTAACGACGATGAAATAAAAATTGACTTTCAGCAAAAATCGAAGATATAAATCCGAGATTATCGGAAACCCTTCTGTTCTACAAAATATAGAAATCGTCAATGATACACACAATCGACGTTGTTTATTTGTCTTTATAATACATATATTCTGTCTTATCAAGTGTGCTAACACTGGTCTTTAACTAATATCAGTGTATTCCTCAAGCACGATGTTTTCTTTCATCGGAAGCTGGTCTATGGCCTCCCACCTTCTTCCCAGCTCGGCAAATCGTATTAGTGAAAACCAATAAGATGCCACAACATTATCTGTGACGTCATTGAGCGAGTAGGACACGCAGGGCAAGTCACGAGTGTGCCATAGTTTGGGGAATGTACCACACAGACGTGCAGTTTCCTACATACCTCAGCATATCCATGCATACCTTCTTCTTTTCCTGTCTTTCGGTCTTTCGTAATGAAATGGCATTTAAGTTCTTAAAATCGTGATTATTAATGCTATCCTTCTGTAGTATCCATATAGTAACTTGTAAACCGGTATTTCCGATCGCTCGATATCATTTAAACAATTTCATCTCCTCGCCCCCCCCAACCCCCCGCCGTTATTGCGGGGGTGGACAACGTTACCTATAGAATGGCTGATCTTTATTACTTTTTTATTGGAAATTTGTAATCGATATTGCTGATATTTCTTCGATTTAATTTGTTAAAGCTATATCCAATAATTTGGAAAGTTATCTAATCAAATAAACTAATACGAATGAAAGTTTGAACGAACGTTTATTTAGTCATTCATTCACAGTCGCTTACATGTACAGTCAACAACACATCAAGTTACCCTTTTTTTTTGTTTACCCAGGGGAATGCTTGTTACGCACTGAGTGTGGGACTCCTGGGCCGCTAGTCGGCCCAGCCTACCCACTAAACCCTTGGGGCGTTTTCACGCTGCCGTTATGGGGGACGTCACGAGGTCGCTAGGCATTTCACCGCGATGCCCCCCCGGCCGGCATGCCGACCCGATACAGAGGCAGCCACCCTTCGGCCGCAGAGGACAGGGGGATCGTCGAGAGACATACCGACTCTCCTCTTCCCCTGCGGCCCCACCGCACCGTGTTCAGCGCCACGGCCGCGCTGTGATCGCGGAGGACAAACCCCCGCGACCCCACCTCTGGTCCCCTCTAGTTTCCACATCCAAAGGCTGGTGGCGGGTCACCAGCCAATGGCAGTACTACCTAGGGGACCGTCCACCAGGCCCAGAGCACCCACCAAAGTCTCTGGGCCTTGGGTTCCTCTTGGTTCACCGGGGTGGCTGGTGGTGTCAGACCAGCCCCCCCGGTTACTAAGCCCCACCATCGCGACAAGATGGGAACCCGTCGGGGGGACATCAAGTTACCCTGTATTAGCCTCTATGGTGCGGTAATAGCGGCGAGTTTGTAATGAATTTGGATAGGTTGACCGTACAGACAGTATATAAAGAGGTTTACAAAATTTTAAGTCAGTTAGACGCCTCGTCGGGTATTGCGAAAACAACGTTGTTGACAATGATATCAGCTGTGCTGCTAGATAGGTACTTAATTTATTCGAAATAATCAAAAATAATAATATTTTATGTATTAAATCTTTAATTAATGGTTAAATGTTGAAATAATATGTTGAAATGATTTTTCAAAGATTTCTTGACGAACTGAAATTAATAGTTTATGAAACTAATAAACATTTGTTGTATTGCATTTTACTACCAATAAATAATAATAATAATAGTTACAACAACCAATCACTAATATTGTTGTCGATATTGTCAATTGTTGACGACCTCGGTGGCGCAGTGGTAAAGTTCTTGCCACTGAAGCGAGGTCCCGGGTTCGATCCCCGGTCGGGTCATGATGGTAAATGATATTTTTCTTATTTTCCCGGGTCTTGGATGTTTATATGTATATGTTATAAAATATAATATCGTTGAGTTAGTATCCCAAACTTACTTTGGGGCTAGCTCAATCTTAATAATAGTAATAATTTATTTTTCTCTTCACAAATTAATGTGATTACAAACTTCTTCAAAGTATCCAACGATCCAAAGTTAATCGCAAGTTTTGAAGTCTGAAAATCACGTACAACGTTACCAATCCAAGCTTGACGCAGGTACATACGCGTGAAGCTGATAAAAAGCATTTAAAATCGAATTAACGTTTCGACGACCATTTATAGAGCGAATTGAGGATCGATATCTCGAATCATCGATAATTCGATAACGGTGCATTGGAGTGCTTAGATTTTTTTAAATTGTTTCAGGTACGTGTTCAGTGCAAACCCAAGGTGCTGGGTTTGATGTCTTCAAGGTATGCGTGCCGATCTGGCAACAAGAGATACTGACGATCGAAGTGGTGTCGAGGATGTAGGAAAGCGGACCTCCGACGGCTGAGGAAGAGACCGGGAAAACGCTCAGATGAGATAGGGATTTCTAGACTGAGTAGACTACTAGACTAGACCGATCTAAAGTCTTCTTGTCGCGGTGTTGATGTTAGCACTATATGTTTGTTTGTTCTTTTTTTATGCTCTTTAATCGTCCAGTCTATTCGTAATTTTTCATAAAATAGTTAAGTGTACTGGAGAAGGCATAGGTTTTTAACTAGGAAATATCGTATGAAGAATTACGCGGGCGAGACCGCGAGGAATAGCTAATTTAGAGAAAGGATAAAAATCCTTTATATCTACGGGAGGAAAATCTGTTAAGGAAAAGTTAGTAAAATCATAAATCCAATAATTTTTCCTGGCAACAACAAATTGTTGGTAATCCCCAACTCAGTTACTCGAAGCACCCGATAGCAAAACAAATAAAATTCGCCCAATTTAATCCATAAACAAACGAACCATAAACTTTGAGGCAAATTGAGGTATTTGTCTTATCTGAGGATGAAAATATTTGAGACAGAAAAGGATTAGAGTAAGTAATGAATGAAGAGCGAGCACATCATTTTATAGTAGTTATAAGGTAGTAAGTACATACCACATTCATATGATGATTGAATTGTCCTGATTGAAACAGGCACAGTTTTATAAGTGAGAGAACAAGGGTCCATCATTTTCGAATTTCATTCATAAAAAATTTAAATTTGCTTAATCTTCAAACATAATACAGTCCACGTGTATAACTTATAAATTACAATAACTCATACACGTGGACTGTATTATGTTTGAAGATAAATAAATTCAATTCAATAAATAAGAATTCCTAAATGACTTCATTTAATTTCATAAATTAATATTAATTAATTTATGAAATTAATATTAATTAATTTATGAAATTAAATGATTACATTTTGGTAGCTATTTGCTTCACACTTTCCTCTCATATCGTGTGAAAAGGTGAAGCTGATAAAATACGTCATTTTACCAGTTTCAATAAAAATCTACAGTCCACGCTTGTTTGCCCTTGCTCTCAAATTCTTTCACATCTGAGCGCTTTCACGGTTTCATCCGCAGCCACGAAGCATTATAGCCCAGGAATATTTTCCCACTTTTGTCCACTTTGCATAAACTTTGGCGTCCCTATTTGTTAGACTATTGGCACACGCGCGCTCTACCACTTATTACGCTAACTCTATGTGATCGGGGGAGAAGGGGAGGCCCGGGAGAGCCCCTCAATAATTAAGATTTACCTTTTCATCAGCGATTGAACGGGAACATTACCTCTTGATTGCAACCTTGGCTAAGCCCACGTTATTGAGTTATCGTGAGTTTCGATTGATCTTTATTTCACATAGGGTTCCTTACTCATATTAGCCGGCTGGATCCTAGCTTTTATTTTATCTGTCTGTGTGAGTATGTATACAGTCTATTTATCTCATGAAATAAATATAGAACCTTTATTTATAGAACGATAATATTATTTAATACCGTAATCCTACTAATATATTATTTATTTAATTATATTTGCATACCTATATTCGGTAAAACGTGTAGGTCTAATTCATTTTGACTTTTTGTACTCATGTTTTTGGCAAATAAATGTTTTCTTTCTTTCTTTCTTTGCACTGTACCTTATGTCATATCTATTATAATAGTTGTGTGGGCCAGTGTTCAACTTTTTTTTTAACTTGTTTAGTTTTCTATTGGTTTTATTTTTACCTTTAATTGGCTCCTTTGCCATCTAGTTTTATGTCTAATTGTTTATTAAATGTTGGATTTCCTGTTATAATAAAAAATATATATAAATGCGAAAAGTTGAACGGAAATTAGGTACACTGGCATAATATAACCTGGAGAACTGAGTACATAGGGTATCTACGGAGCGAAACCACGAGTAACTAATATAAATGAATAGTTATATGTTTTGCTACAGTAGAATCCTTAAGGTAGTCATACACTAGCCAGTATCTTGCACACTTGCATGCCAGCACGTGTACGTGTCACTTATATACGCAAGTTGCTGGCATATCAATGTCTAAGTGACAATTGTAATATTGCCAGTTTAACTTGTATGTGTTTACTATAACTCTGGTACAATCAATAGCACATAAACCCACCCAAATTCAATTCAACTTCGCCTTTTTTACTGTGACACAAAGATCTACCTATGTATGATAAAAAGTTAGGATTCGATGCATCATAATCATTTTCCTTTTCGCTTAGCCGCAGTCGAGTAAAAATTTATCGAGCTCCATGTAATAGACAGGCGGAAGTTCAACTCCCATTAGCTGAAAGTTCAACAAGAGCTTACAAGTTCGCCGTAGTCTATGGATCATAGCAGTGATACACGATGCCCCGGTGGCTTCGTTCACATAACATCCATTCTAATATTATAAATGCGAAAGTCTGTCTGTTCCGCTTTCACAACTAAACCTATTTTGCTTAATTTTGGTATGCAATTAATAATTTAAATAAAATTTAATAAAATTAATAATAAAATCTAATTCATTTTAAAAAAATCATTTCACACAGAAACTTTGCCGCGGGCAAAAGCTAGTTTATTACTATATTTGTTCGATTCATACTTCAATTTTGATGTTTAATTGAGTCAAAGTGCATTCGGTCATATTTCAGTTTTACTTTAGGTCGGTCTTGTCGGATCGTCTATGCCACTAGATTGGCGGCGGTGGTCGTAAAAGTTATAAACTACAAGTGTTACACTCGATAAGGAATTAACTTACATATAAATTGTTTGAACAATCATCGCAGAGTAATAAATATGATTTTCCTTTCGCAATCGGGATGTCTAAAAACCGGAACACTCGCCGCCGTGTCCCAGTAAATCTACTCCGGAACATATCGAACCGATAAAAGTCACAAATTCCGCACTCCCGTCGCGCGAGCGTTATTTCTCGCGTCTCCAATCTATTGCCTGCATTTTGCATAATGCTACGTTTACGTAGGCTTAGCATCTTCTTATTCGTCAAAAATGTTTATGTTTTGTCACTGTCGCACTTGAAAATTATAAGAAACACATCTGATTCTGTTTCTTTATTGTTTTGTCGTTATTTGCGAGCAAAATTATATTAATATAATTTTGTCCTTAAATATCGCTACCAATGATAAATATCATTAAGAGAATAATATTGGTTGTACTAGTGTGGAAAGCGAGTCAAGTACATTTGCGTAGTTTCATTTGATCCACCTGCCTGCACCTGATGCTGCATTTAGTCTAAGATTTTAAGCTCTTTTTTAGTGTTTGTGGACCCCATTTTCAAAATATTTTATTGTCACTATTTCAGTACACTTCATCGTAACTATTGTGTCAATTCGGAATGGACAGATCCATTCCGTAAAGGGGTAAATTGATGTAAACATGATCGCAGCTGGCAGGGTCGCCATGCGCCATGTGGGATCGACGTGTATGCGGAGATGAATAACACGACTACCAATACTAATAATAATAATAATATATATATTATTATTAATATAATAATAATATATATTATTATTAAGTGAAACATACACGATTATATACTCCTCACAGTTCATTTATTGAACCTAACTTTTTTCTCTGAAAGACAAGCTGTTTTACTGATGAAATATGTGAACGCGCACTATACAGTTTTATTGTAAAAGTTTTAACGACATCTAAACTAAGCTCGTACAAACGCGGCATAAACAAAGTTTTTCCTCTCACGTGCGCAAATTTCAAATCAATTTGCTACCCATATGCGGCTACGATTTTTCAAAGTTGACGATATACAAACTAGTTGCCGTCACTTTGGGTCCATGTACACATTCTGTATTGCGGTTATGAAACTTGTGGACTTGATAGTTTGCGTTTCAATTTTAAGGCTGGCCAGACTTAAATTTGATTTTGACTTGATAATTCTATCGTAGTTTACACAGCATAGACAGGGACGGAGATCGGTTGGTAAACCAGCAGCCCGCTGCGCTGGTCAGATGACAGCATTTGGGTCACGGCAAAGCGATGGACGAGTTTGCACAGGACCATAAGAAGTGGCACAAAAAACGGAGCCCAGCAGTGTGTTGATGTAGATTAAACGTTATGATATGATACACAGCATTCAACTGATCGTAGATCGGTAGACGTCCAAAAATATTATAATACTGCTTTTTAATGTAATGTTTGGTCTTATAAAATACCACATGTTGCTGGATCTGCGTTGGAATGCCAATCTAGCAAAAATCCATCGGGATCGAAAATGTTGCTGAATTGTAATTTTTCATGGGGATACTCCAAACTAAATAAATTCCTGAAAATGTTCACTTAGTATAACCTCAAAATATTGCATAATTTCTGAAGCATATTACACTTTTAAACAATAATAGTATATAGTTGTGTGCATTAATTTTTATTCCTAAAATGAGTCTACACATACGACAAAACACGGAAAATTTTACCACAAAAACCCAAATAACGCCTAAAGAGTTGGCAAATTCTGGTAAATCCACTCCCGGACAAGTTAATCTAGGACAAACAAGTGTGATTCACATGATAATGATAATCCTTTGAGGCTACGGGGGAAATCTCCCCTCTTGTGGGGAGGGGGGAGAGAGGAATTAAGCAAAAACACTGACATCGAGGCAAATTGAATCAGATTGGGGTAAGGCGTCGCTTGACAGGTGGTATATGTAATATAAGCTTTATGGCTGATGCAAAAAGCAATACGCAATTTGTGGCTTGTGCAACGTATATTGCTGACTTACCCATCTGTCAATTTCAAAGCCAATTGACCCATTTACTATGATATAGGTTTATAAAGAAGTTTAACCAAAATAAATAAATCAACAGCTAATCTTGTACATCAATTTATGTACGCTACGCAAGTTTTCAAAATGAGAAATGGCGCCCAACGTGGGACCGATGACAATTACAAACACAATTTACGTCAATGTCTTCACATAACAGTGATATTGAACCTTAAGTCAACCATTAAGAGAAACGAGTCAACTAGGGTTGCCACCTTTTAGCTGTTCATATTCACAAAAAGTTTGTTTCTGGCTGGCTTGATAGAATATGTAACAGAGGAGTACAACCTTATCATAAGCTAGCTAACTTTCTAGACTTTTTTAGCACTTTTAGCCGTTTTGTCAGCGTATGTTTTTATTTTGGATCAACTTGTTTACAAGTAAGTGCAAAAAAATATTTTTTTATTTTTTTTTTATTTTAGTTTTCGGATATGAGTGATTTTCACTCAGAAATCCCGGGTGAGGTGAGAGCCCTTAGGAACCCCGCGCGCTATTAAACTAAATCGCACAAAATGTAATTCGACAAAATGGCGGCACGACGCGTACTGGCCACCTAATGGCACATGTAATAGTGTTGTAAATAATTTCTGATGCGGACGAGCCTTTTCCGTAGAGAAGGCATATGTAAATAGATATCCATAACATCAGATCGTGATGAGACGTAATTAGTACTTGGTTAAGCTAATGCATTGATTACCCTATATTATATAGGATAAGTGATACAATTTAGTACTTTCAAATAAACACGAACGTCAATGTATAAAGTATCTATCTACGATTTTATACCTAGGTGTTATTTTCTGAAAATATTGGTATTATCTGAAGTCTTCCGTAATTTTGGAAAATATTCTCGGAAACATTTAATTGACGTAATCAGCGGTTCCGCCGTGCCTTTCGGGGGTCCTTTGTGAATAACTGAAACATGGACCCGCGCATAAATTCGACAAAGTTTAGGAGATCTGCGGTCGGCAATTACTTTAATAACGACCTCTTTCCCTCAAAATTTCCTTCTTATGCTATTGTAGACCGTTTAGAGTGTACGTTTGTTTTGTCTTGAGGTTGTTGGATAGTCAGTAAAACATTAATTCATTTCATTAAATCATTAAATCGGCACTGTATATGTACAGTTAAATGCATATCAAGTTATGCATGGAGCTGTAAGCGGCGGTAATACAGCCGAATTTGCATTGATTAGGCGAAGTGCTGTGCTGTTGTCTGTTTTACTAGTAACTTTATGGTAAGTTAGTATTGAACGAAATTAAAGCATTGGTTGACCTAACTTGAAGGTTGTGACCTGAATTCAAAACTACCGACCGTACTCTTTATTGCTTTTATATAAGAAATTGCTTATTCCTTCCTATACAGCCACTTTCGAAACATCGTGAGGAAACCTACATGTCCGACATTGTAGTTTTCATGCGATAAAATGCGTATATACTAAAATATGTTTAATTCCAAATATTGACATAAAACAACGTATATCTTAAATATCGACAGAAAACTACATGAATTCTGAAATCGTGTTGGAAAAAAGCCATTTCTCTCTATATAAAGCACATAAAAACACAAATATTATCTGAATTATGAATCGGACCGAGGACAGTAGGCCACGCCAAAATTAGGAAAAAATATCAGCGATCACGCGACGTGACGAAACGCGATCACGGTTCATTTTTCTGGGCCTAATTTATATCGTGGCCCGACCAATTTGTCCTGATTTTTCACAGATGTCAACTAGATAATATATCTTTCTGGAATTGTACGTGAGTAAAAAGACAAGTTCTTTTTCAAATTAAAAGAATTATCAATCATGCTTTGTATGTAATTAAAAAATATATCTGAATAAAAATCAGTAGATTTTTAGAGCAGTCTTGGCCGATGATCTGACTATAAAATGATTATATAAAAACCTTATAATAATTTAGTTTAATAAAATAACTAAGAAATTTGCATTTTAATTAAATATCGTTTTTCTATCCTCTGGAATCTTTTGCAATTTAAATTGATGATATAAATTTAAATTGCGAATCAAAATAATGAGTATAGCAACATATTTTTTGGGCCCCAATGTGTACCCGTGCCTCGATGCCCGGGTCAAGTAGCTCTATCCGGGTCACGTCATAAACCGTCTTCCCTCGTGTCGCACACCCATTGTATCGCACCTGGGCACGTCCCGTTTTGCATGCCCCGCGCGTCCCGCATCCTGATGGAATTGTAACGCGTTTACCCTGAGCTCCCAAAGCTGTTTCGCGTCACTTGAGCTTGGTAAGAGACAATATACTGTTGTTTTCTGTATCTTTTTTATTCATCTATCGTGGCCTATTCAGGTAGCACTTTATATACCGCTTCTGGGTAGAGGCTTCTCTCAAATCCATGTCACGCAACCACTTGATCTCCGACTTTTCTTAAGTCGTCGACCCATCTAGCCTTCGGATGACCTACACTTCGCCTGCCACCTGTAGGCCACCATTCTGTCAGGACCCTACTCCACGTCGGCACTTCGACTTTCCAGGACCGACCCTATAAGTTTACAGACCTTTTAGTACCTAATATTAGAAGTTTTACACTTCTTATATTTCCGTCGTTTCTTTTGTTATTTAATTTGTCTCTCATCTGAGCGTTTCCTTGTTTACTTCCACAGCTACATAACACCGTATCGCTGGGTCCGCTTTCCTACTTTTTCTCTCCCGCTTCGCTTAAGGTTATCATGTTAAGTCCTGGATAGACTCGGGATCCGAATACATAAGTATATAAATAGGGTCTACATGTCCAAGTGTCCAACCACTATCAAACCGGCAAACTATATTTATTTCTTCAAAGGCACAGATCATTTCGCGTCGCATTTACTGTAAATAGCATTAGGATTTATACACCATTTCATTTATAGCTCCGAGATGAAGTACGGTTTCCTTTCAGGGTTTCTTGGTCAGCTTTTATTGAGGTTGAGCAATTCGAAAAGATCTATCAGTTCCTTTTTTGAAATTTAAATTAAAATCTGATTCTGTGACATCAAATATCTTGGCGTGATAGGATATTTTTAAATTAATACGAGTATTATTCATTACCGATGTAATAAAATAAACACATTTGTGTCTTTTTTATTACATCTACAATTATAAATGTAAAAGTGTGTTTGTTACGCTACATATACCCAATCAATATATTTCGCATACATATAGTTTGGATTTAGATTATTATTATGAATTCTGTACAGAGAAGGACATTTCGGAAAGAACTAATGTTCATTAATGCGAGCAAACCCAGGAAAAGCTAGTTATTCTTATAAATACCTAATAGGTTATGGAAAATTTGTTCCATCTCATTTTTATACATGTTTCTCCAATGCTGATAACGGGTTTACTTCACGTGGTTAAAGATGCATGATTCTAAATATTTATGTCACAAAATTTCTTTCAATCGGCGCTGTAACGCACTATTTTCGATGCTTCGCAAACAATGGCATAAGTGCGTCACATGAGATAATACAGCCAATAGGAGCTTTGTACTCTATCTCTCTCTCACGTCTGAGCGTTTTCCCAGTTATTTCTGCAGCCGGTAAGGCTACCCCAGAGTCCGTTTTCTAAGTAAGTTTGTCCTCACGACGGGGGTCACTCACGTCCTTTAGCCTGACGGGAAACAAAATTCATCATCAACATCTTTAGTTTTCAGACCATAGGCACGCTTATTTTAAGTGGCGACATCAAACCAGCATGTTTTTATAGGGTTTTCTTCTTCTGACAAGTGGAGACGGCATGGTCAGACATTTGGTTCCCACGTAATGAGTTGGTTTACAAGACTCCCTCCTGTGTCACACCTGGAGTTTAAAATTGACACTTGGTCTAAAATTTTTTGGGTGTAGTTATTTACCGTACCGTACCGTACGTGTACCGTAGCATGAAATCTATTACCATTACTTTATTGTTGTGTTGTTTTAATAATGAGAAGCTAATTAATTATTTCAACCTTGGTAGTTTCGGAAAACGCCTGTTCTTTGTTTGAGTGGAATATGCACTGAGATACTGCCCATTGAAATCACAGCGACACTTGATTTTATAGTTATGTACGTAAACTGTGTCCGTTTTTTTAAATGATTCTACTTTTATTTTAAACTGTATGTGTCTTTTGATATGAATAGTTGTCTTATAAATTTATAATTTCCAAGAGATATGCCGAACTAGCGAATTTGCAAGGAATGTATTTTTCACATCAGTATTCACTCACACTAGAGCCACCCCGATCATAACCATAACATTTTTATAGGTTGTTTGCCCCCACGTAAAATCTCAGTATGCTCCCCAACACGTACTATGTATGCAATGATGGATATGTGTTACTAGGGGTTTAAAAAAGCTACCAAGAAAAATATATTTTTTTAACATTATTTAAATTCAGCAAAATAGTCGTTGTTATTTAATGTTTTAAAACTACGGAAGGGTTCTGAATCATTTTCATTCAGTTAATTAAACTAATGATGTCTACAACTGTAGTTGTCGTTATGTAAGTTATTGGACTTATGGAAGGACCTAGTGCCGAAGATACAAGCTTGGCCTAGTTTGAGTACCGGCGGATTGAACTCACCTTTACGCTTACAATGTAATGTAATTTATTTTGTACTGGATGAAATGATCTATTGTGTTTTTGTCCAAATTGTGCATGTTTGTAACCTAAAGTAAGTAAATTTTAAAAATTTTGGGTTGGTACGGATCAAGAAAATACTTATTGATGAATTTATCGAAGTCTTAGTTGCTTTTGTTTAAAATTAAAAAAAAAAACCTTCTAGTTTAAGTATTAGTAAACTTGGGAGGTTTATCCTTTAGGAGGTGTTGCTTTAAAATCGATTTGGAACTTGATTTCTCCCCTAAATTCTTCCAAAATGTTGACAAAAAGCAAAACCTATTTAACATTTTTGTCGGATTCGAACCGAAGCGATACATCAGGCATATTGAAGATTAATAGCTGCGGTTTTGTGTCACATATGCGATATATTATGGTCTTGGAATTTTTCCTATTATGATGCGGAAATTGTGAAAGAGTTTCCGTGAAACTAATGTAGTCTATTTCTGCCAAATTCAAAAGAACTTAGGCGTTACCGTTCTTATAGCAATATAAGTTCTACGATTAGGAGGTAAAACGAATGATACTGTTATGAAAATGTAAACTAATATATATCACCTATATTAGAAGTGGTTAAAATTGGTTGACAATATTTTTAGGTGAATATCTAAAATATTGTCAACATATTGTAAACATATGTCATAATATTGTCGTTTCATTTCTTTTTGATGTAAATAATTTTCGTCTTGCAAAATTATAGAGAAATGTAAAATCTGCAACGAATCCAATAATATTTGGAACACATATCTCAACGTCTATATTTTCCGACTCGGTGTCATAAATATGAATTTCCAACTGTTGCAACCGTTCCGAAACATAATGAAATATCGTGTCGTTGTCTGCTGTATTTGTGTTCTATCTTGTTGCAATTCCTTCTTCAAAAAATTTCAGATTTCGTGGATTTATGGCCAGTTAAATGTTATCTGTTGAGATTTAGTATTGTTTATAGTTGAGAAACTCAGCTGTTACAATCATTTTTATAGTTTCGTCCGTTCATCCGTCCGCGATCTAGCTCGAAACTATATAGTTATGTAATTTGGTACGGGTATACTATCGGTCGATTAATAAGAATTTATTTGACCATTATACCCATGTATAATGGTAAAATAAAATCTTATACCCATGTATAATGGTCAAATAAAATCTTAAATAATCTCTATATTTTCACGTTTTAAAACTAAGCTTCTTTAGCATTTGTATTCTTGGCGCCCAATGAGGAACCATTTTTAAAGTCAAGGTTAGTGGAGGTTTAGTCAGCCTAAGTATACAAGTTCCGTGTAATCCTGCTGTTAGTCCATATACTTGTTGGCTTAGCTTGTTGCTACGTAAACTGAGACTTTATTACGCAGTGTTTATGCAAATTACACTTTTAATGGCGCCCGACGTGGTATCATTTATAAACATATATATTCCTTGGACTTAGCATAAGCTGCAAATATTTTTATTTATTGAACTATTTTTAACTACTTTTAAACGCGTTGCGTAATTACATATTCAACAACAGGTATTTCCATTATTTATGAAATAAAAATATAAATGATTTTTTTTCTCTTTCTAGCATAAGTCTATATAGCTGTTGGCATTGCCAATCGCAGATTTAATCTTGCGTGATCTCTCTTCAAAAACTTTGTGACCAACATATGAACTGTATTCTTGTTAACTGGCGTAAATCCAATAAATGGTTATTTAAGTTATTGTGCTTCCATTGCTAGTAACCTTGCGTCTCGGGAGTCTGAGCTACAGCCTTTTAAAATATTCACTTCCGAACTGATTCTGATAAAAGCCACAATCCCAGAAGAAAATGGTAGTGGTTGGGATAAACTATTTTTTTTTGTTTCATCAAATATCGCTACGTAGTCAAGTCTACGTACTCAAATTAAAAATATTGAGCAGTTATCTTTTGTTCTCCTTTCTGAATTCAATTTTTACATATTGGTTCATGATAATTATGACCTAACTGTATTTTTTAAGTCTTTAACATTAATAAGTATTTATTATACGCAGAAGACGCTAATACCTTCTGGAATGTTGCCCCTAATCTTCTTGGACGATAATTTAATATAAACTTTATAGACTATGGAAAAATAAACACGAGATCTTGGTACTAAACAAAATCTAGTAACGATATTAGTTAAAAGTACCGAATTTCATTTATCCTAACTGGAATCACATCACAGACTACATGGGTAATGCGACTTGTATGTTAGTAAAACAATTTGCTACCTGCGAGTTGGCAAGTTTTCCAACTCTCAGGGGAGATTACCGAGCTACGGTGTAATAAAATTACGCAATGTCATTTTAATGATACTTGAAGCTAGGGTTGCTACGTAGACAGAGAAAGCTATAGAAAGAAAGAGATGAGAAAAACGAGACAGAGTGCTGACATGTCCCTCATCACGTGCCCCCAATCGGCAACTTTAGTTTGAGATTAGACGGATTGGACCGGGAAGTTGTATGAAAATCTTTTATTTATTGTGTTTACATTCGTCCGTCGTCTACATAGTTTTCTTTGTCTTTAGTATGCTACGTCTTTCCAGTGTTGACAAGTTTCCACTATCTTTATGATGTAAACATTATAGATCCTTTGCTTCTTTCAATGCAAGATGATAATTATCTATTAAACATTGCCAAGGAGCACAGGTCGATCTACACAACAAGGCAACACTTTGGTAAGTTAGAGTTGAAGTAATAGTTTAGTTATCATAATACAAATTCTAGCTAACAAGGAATATAAATTCGAAAGTTGTTAATAAAGGATAAAAAGGCAATGAACAAATAGGAGTAAAAAGTATTTACGCGAGTCATTTAAAACTTGTCATCGATAAAAAATATCAAGTTTAAGTCCTTGGAAGTATCTGAATCTCATGCAAAAGTTGTATTTCCTCCTTCAGCCAATTAGATGTTGAGCAAACTCGATAACTTGGAAGAAATCTCTTTATGCTTGGAACGAGTTTGTCTCAATCTCATTTACTGGGATTTATCGATAAAAATGTGTCTTCTTAGCAAAGAAATTACTTATAACGTCAGACAATAGTGAAACTATAGCTTTGCCATTGGATGCACACAGCATTGAATCATTACGAACATTATGAAACAGTTTGGGTTAAGTAGTATGTTTGGTAATTTATCCTGAGTTGTTATATTTTATATTTGGTTTCTGTGAACTGTGTGTGTGGACGGAAGACCGACGTTGCGTGTCGACACACGCAACGTCGGTCTTCCGTCTTCTGTGTATCGCAGATTCGATTTTCAATCTACCTTTTACAGAAATATATTTTTTTTACAAATGTGCGGAGTTATGCTCGTTTCTGTGTGGACGTCTATAGGATTCACGACATTAAAGTTAAGGCTATGGAATCCATTCATCTTTTCTTCTCCCTTCCTTTACCATTTTTGTCGTTTGTCAAGGTATTTTAATTCCATATATTAGTCTTTCCTTTTTATTAGATGCTCTCTTACTCATAGTGATGACAAAAGTCGCCATCTTTAATCGGGTCTTCCATATTTTATTATCTCCCTTCTTTTGATTTTACCCCAATAGTCGTGCCTCCTGTCTGTATGTTCTTCTTTCTTGCGGAGTTAGCTCGCAATGAATCAAAGTTAGAAAAACCATTCCGCAACGGTTTAAAATAAAGTTCACAAACCGGTGATTACCGCGACGACGCAGCTTAATGAGCTTTCTCAAGGAGTTTTTCAAGAAGTCGACTGGAACTTCGCAGACCAGTCTGTTGGTTCTTAATGGCGTTGTATTATTCAGCTTAAAAAGATTTTTTTCCATTTACATAATTTTTTATAAGGAATATCACTTTTATTTAACCCAGCTTTCGCTTAGCGTCGCCATTTTAAATGTCTCGGAGTTTGTTAATTTTGTTATTAATTACTTGCTGCGTACCGGGGCTTCGTTTCCTTCATTTTTGTATAAGAATTATTTTTGTATAAGGAATAAAAATTAGATATGTACTACTACGATGGCGTTGTAGAAGGACATGAATTATGAAAGCCTTGTTTCCATGATTGCCATACGTTGCGGCGATCTTAAATTTCTTAATTTTGTTTTGTGGCTCACATTAAAACGCGCAGTTCCCAAGTAAACTTAGTTAAACGGAATTATGTCTATAACTACTTCCATTTGAGTATACTACTTCCATAGCAACGATCTAGAAATTCTTGTTAACTTACCAATTGATGCACCCGCCGTCGAAACAACGTTATTACAGAACTGAAACGCAAGTCTTCGCATAATTGAAGTCTGTCTTGTGGAAAACTATAAGGAGCTCAAAGAGGGCAAAGACAAAGCGAACTCTATCGTTATTAGTGTCGAATCTATTGCAAAAATAGCTGCAGTCGATGGATAGAGAGGCTAAAAACTGAGCTGTCAACTGTTATTTTGTGTTATTGAAATAAAATTAAATACTTGTGTAAAAGTTTTTATCAAAAAATCTTTTTACAATGTCATCTAATAAATAGTGATTCTCTCCAATAATCTCCATCAACTCTTTATTTAGAGCAATCTGTTGTTATTAAGCAGCATATATAATCGTTTTACAATCATGTGTAATGCAAGGGCAACAATTCTAATCGAATCTTAACAGCTTAATTACGATTACGTACAAGTCATGCACCAATAGTTGAAGATTCGACAATCAATCAGAAAATCAGCGGTCACTAAAGCAATTTTCCTTTACAAAGTAAGTCTGCTTGTATTATTTTTTATAATTATTTCCTGGACTCATTATGTTTTATCTGTTATAGTTGGACATTATCAGCTCCAAGGTCACCATCGCTACCCCCTGTAGGCATTGACATATTAATAATTCCACCTTCGTGCCGCAGTCCGCGGTTCTAACCCCGAGGGTCGTGGTATGCGTGATTTACTACCTGCGACTTTTTCCCGCGGTTTTGTGACATAACCTCAAATTGATGAGTTGACATTGCTAACTTTGTTTTGAATATTTACAAGTCACATTCTCATTCTGCAAACTAGGGCAGTTTGCAGAATGAGAATGTGATTTATAAGCAAATGTATAGATTTTTCTTTCTTTTTTTATCGAGTTTTGTATAGGCAGAATTTTTTGGAAATATTTTTAGACGACACAGAAATTTCTGCCGATGATATAAAAATGACGGAAAAGAAGAAAATGATAAAATATGTCAATACAAACTTCAGCGCCGAATACTCAAAAAGTGTTCACACCTTTAAAATGTTCATCCTTTTTTCAACTCCCTGTCTCTCGGGGAAACCCCTGTGTTGTACTTATACCCATTTCGATCATAATTTACACCTCAAAACACCATACCGACCCCACTCTTATGCTTTTAAATAATTTAGCCTTTTTTATAGGATTGCGACCTTGTATCACAGCCAGGGCTGGGCGTCATTACTGAGCGTTCTATTATTTATTTATTTCGTTCTATTAGTTACTGAGCGTATGAAAGGAAAAATTATGTAAATACACACACTCAGCACCCCGATCCTATTGTCAAGCCTAAAATTAGTTTTAATTAATTTAAGTATTTTTTTTTTAATGAACCCTTAAAATTAAGACTTAAATCGTTGAAATATCGCCTGTGGTTGTCTGACCTGCAGCCATGGGCCTGAGGATTCTTTGGGAATGTGTTATTCCTTGTCAGCTTTCAAGACTTTTTATCCGTTAGTCGGCGACATCTACAAGATAGAGTGTGCCTCAACTTAAATACATACGTTTTGATAAAGAAATTTCGCGCCGCGTCGCGCTGTGTTGTCGCAATTGTAGCTCAGTTAGGGCATCACGGGTAAGACCGTTGTTATTCAAATTCAGCCTGAGTGCGCGTAATTGTCGCATTATACGCTCAGACGTGTGGTTTCGCAGACTCCAATCGTTCCAAGTGATTTCAGATTAATGGTTGCTCCTTTCGATCGATTCTCTCGAGTGTTTTTGGGACAGGAATCGCGAAAGCCACTCGCAATTCCATTCGGCTGATATTGATGACAGGAATTGATAAATGGTGCAGTTGATTTATGCGCATTTTATTTGGACTATTGCCGTAATGGACGCGGGTATTTTTGACCGCAGATGAAAAATTACTCTGTTAGTCGTCCCGAAACGAGTTACATATTATGTTTGAAGGTTCAATACGACATATTTATTTGCAAGACTTTTGGACCGCCTGACGACAGCCCCACTTTGAAATGCTCTGTTGTTGCATATAATATACTGCTATTCTAGTGCGTTAGTCGCCTCGATGTCTGGATCGACGTCTGGATGTCGTAATCCATGGTTAGGATATGGAGGAGTCATCCTATTTTAGGCCACATTCTACATCTGCTTGTATGCTTGCCGGAAAAAATAAATATATATATTAGGACAAATCACACAGATTGAGCTAGCCCCAAAGTAAGTTCGAGACTTGTGTTATGGGATACTAACTCAACGATAATATATTTTATAACAAATACATATATAGATAAACATCCAAGACCCGGGCCAATCAAAAAAATATCGTTTTCCATCATGACCCGACCGGGGATCGAACCCGGGACCTCTCGATTCAGTGGCAAGAACTTTACCACTGCGCCACCGAGGTCGTCAGATACTTCAAAACACTTTACATTTTCAAGCGAAAACACTTCTTTTGTTTTCGATTCCAATAAAACATTTGAATGTAACATTTTGCGGCGTGACTTGGCATCGCGACCGGCTGCTGACGGTCGCAGGTTCGAATCCACCCTCTGTTTGCCAAGGTCTGTGTCCTCAGCGATTTGCGATCTGTCCACATTGGCCGCCAAGTCAAATATTAGCGCTTGTTCGGCGCGCCACGGAGTACACGGCGATCTTACAGGCTCGCGAATTTTACAAATCATTTCGCAGAATCTCATCTATTATTATATAGTGTGTTTGTTTATAAACTCTTTATTGCACAAAGAAAACGTCCTTTTTTTACTGCTCACTTTGTATCTGACAAAGTGAGCAGTAAAAAAAGGATGCGTACAAATGCTGATTTATCCCAGTAAGTGATTTCTCTTATAATATGATTATATAATCATATTATAAGAGAAATCACTTACTGGGATATGAATATACGATATGAATATGATATGAATATACTAGGTATATGAGATTTTGAAGGTATGTATATAATTAAAGATTCAGAAAAGTATATAGGTATAACGGAAAAGCGTAAAGTTGTTCGTAATTTGGTAAATTTAAATTTCAAATTCAAGATTCTTTGTTCAACATATCACATATATAATGACATCAAGAATTTACTTAACTGTTTACTGCCGACTTCCAAAGTGCAGGTGAAGAAGAATCAGCACAACAAACACCGGGTTTTCTCCAACAAAATCTGTCTTCTGTTGTTTTATGATTTTTTCCCTTTCGAACAGGAATCTAACTCGAAACTTCTAGTTTTAAACAAAGACTTGACCACTGCGCCGCGGAAACCTTAATTTTACGTTAATTACGCAAACTGGCTCTCAAGTATTAATTTGCAGTACTTAGTTCGTTTGGAGTTTATAGTCTTGGGAAGGTAAAAAAGGCGGGCAAGATGAGAGCAGCGGTAATGAGATAGAGCCGAGTCCCGTAATGATGCCTGTCAATTAAGGCGCAGATCAATCAGGATCAACTCGACTCATGGCCACTCTAATTATATTAAAACATTATTTCTTAATTAGTTTTAATATTGTTTTTAGTTTTTATGTCTTCCTCTCTTCTGTCTTGACTTTCGTATTTTTGAAAAATCCTTCATGATGTTGCTAATCTATATTTTGATGTTTAATGATGTTAACATATTTGTAAAATTTTAATTATCTTTTAATAATCGCTTCCATTCTGATCTGGGAGTAAAGGAATAACATAGAATATGCCAGCTGCTTCTCTTCCTGCAGATTGTAAAAGTAAATCATTACTTTTACATAGGGAAAAGGCTAGCGACCTATCACTATTGAAAAACCCGCCATAGATGTAACTGTTGCATTCGAGGTTGGCAACTACGTCTGTTTATGCCGTAACTTAAGGGCTTAGTGCGGGTTAGCATTTCACTTCTCACCATCGAATCAATTCGAAGTGGAACGCAGCGAAACAATGACATTGGCGTGTGGTTGTCGCTGTGTCTCGTTTCGAATCGATTCGATGGTGAGAAGTGAAATGCTAACCCACACTTCACCCACTGATAAAAACGTGACGCTGTGTACATACTCACGATGTTTTCCCCTCATGTTTATTTTCACCGCAAGAAAATGGATCCTGAAAATACACAGCCTCGTTTTCGTTCTAAAATTAACAAGGGCGCGAGCCTCAAGGCATACCTACTTATAGATAAATCAACAGCATAAGTGCCGTTATCCGGTCATCTCATCAGCGTCCCCCATTACGGCGTCGTGCGCGCGCCAAGTCCGTGAAATATTAAATTTTATCACGGCGCGCCGTGTCTTGGCTCCCGCGATTACGTGAATGGGGGCTTTCATTAGGGCTATACTATTATGTTTGTACATTCTATCTCTTTAATGCATTATATTGTAGGGCGTAGGTAGACCCGGAATCTCCGGTGGATTCATAGCTTCGGCAACTGACAGGCTACAATAGCATTCCCAAAGAGGGCTGACGTCAGGCACCTGCTTATCGTCACTAGACATGTTCTTTTCTAAATATTTAGGCTTATTATTTACGTTGACCCCGGGATTCGCGGTGTACACAAGGAAGAAAGAGAAAGAACGAGCTTGGATTTTGATTGTCATGTGTATTGTTCCAGATACCCCGTACTTGGAGCTGGCGGAGCCTGAAGAGGGCTACCACGGGCTGATCCGGGAGAACGAGACCCTGGTCGAGGTGACGCCGCCGATCAGAGCGAGAGGGCCGCTGTGCTCCTTCCTCATCCTGAACAACAAGCATCATGGCGAAGCTCCTTTTGAGGTACGTGGTCTTTATTCATGATTTCAGCCCTTTCCTGCCCACGCCAACCTTCTCTATCCAGTGCTAATCTAATACAAGAAGATCTAAGTACCTACGATCTGCGACTATGAATGGTGTCATCTGCCCATCTCGCTATAAAATATATATAATAAATAAATAAATATCCTATCCCTATCCTAGCCCCCCTTTTGGTCAGGATCTTAGTCCCGTGCCAGATGTCACTTCAGGTCCCGTTCTTTGGTACGCTGTCGAATTACTCTGTTTGGAACGCGATCTTGTAACCTTATGTCTTTACTAATGTGATATTATTATACAAATAATTTAATAAGTTTATTTAAATAATGACAACAAAATATGTTTATGTTTATGGAAAAAGATTCATATTTCCCGCCGTAACTTTCCAACGCTATGCATACATTAAATAAGGACTGAACTGAGCACAGAGACGAAACTAATTTGAATAGATAAAAACACTCCGTTCTATATTATATTTTGATAAAATTTATTTAGTACTGCTGTTATGTCACACTCCAGTTCTCCTGTCCTGTCTTTCCAACTGTCTCCACACCAAAAAATCACCTGAATTTAATACTCTGTTTTGTTGTGAATGTATCAATTAGAATGGATAGTAAGGCCAAAATCATTTCGATCTAAACTCATCTCTGTGTATAGGTAGAACTTGAAATAGGCTTTCTTTCCCGAAATTCTTTGCGATTTCTTGATATGGCGTAAAGTTTACAACAATTTCATTCCATATTCTCAATGACATGTGAAATTTTACAACGCAAGCCGCGGTCGGGCGTCAGAAGTTGCAACAAAACAACTTTCGGCTGGCGCAAACTTTCGGCCGCTCGAAACTTTGCAATATATGACACCACTGTGCGGCTCCCCGCGACATCCGCCTGAACCCGAATGAGTAATAGATCTTTGTGTTTTGATGTCACCGTCACTTATGAATATGGACCCTCGCGAGATTTTAAATAGAAAAATTGTGAAAAGGCATTTATATATACTTAATGCGCTTGTTTTTAATCCCTGACAGTGTATCTGTACATATGTCTGTCCGTGGCATCGTAGAAACTTTTTAGGTTAGGAATATGTGCGTACAGCCGTTTGGAAACTGTCAGCTCTTTTTTAGGAGATAACGTGATAGAAACTTCTGAGTCGGTGCAAAACTTATTTTAGTTTTTATTAACACACTTAAAGTCTATACCTATAAGGTAAAACGTCAAATAGAACTTAGAGCTATGAAATAAACTTAAAATAATAAAAATAAATTTTCAACATTTGTGCTAAAAAAAGAAATTCCCGTCGTATTCGTCTACTTAATACAGCAATGTTTTTTTCTGCTGTTCCCGCAACACGGCGTGAACTCTGCCTCATAAATCATACTGCATCCAGCGTATGCACTCGCTGCAGGCACTACAACTCGTAACAATGATATACAAAGCGAGTATATCATTGTTATGTGGGAATATTTGATGGTTCAGTGTTATTTATTACTGGATCGCGCTTTGTGGAGAAGTTGTCGGCGTCGTGTGATGTTGGACATAGGACCACTCGGAAATACTCTCAATATTCCCGGCTTCAACAGTGGCTGTGACGCTACGAGGCCCAGGTAAGCGACGTAAAAAGTTGACCTTGAAATTTTGAAGATTCTGCAGTGATTTTGCAAACGGCCGCCTGCCTGACGTCGAACCTCGTTGGGAATGCTATTGTTGCCTACTAAGGCTGTACCTGCCAAGGCTATGGTGACTATGTGTCCCTTAGTCGCTAGTCGCCTCGTCATCCATGGGAGGATATTGAATAGATCTAATTCTAAAAGGATCTAAAAGGCAGAAACCACGCGCTGAAAAGATTAAAACACTGACAGAAGAAAATTTAAAAATCGCTTCAAATAAAATTAAACTTAAACAATGTCAGCAGTTCAAAACCCTCTCACAAAATGTCTCAATCCAGCAGATTTGAGTCTCATGTCAAATGATGTGGAAAAATGAATGGATGAAGATGAATTTTGCAAGGACGCGATCCTCTCCCGTCGAGTACCGTCGGGACGGGAAGGGATTACTTATTGTGTTTCGTTATGATTAGGGTTGCCGCAAGCAAGAAATTCGCGACTAAATCAACGACATGGCCGAAATAACTGAAACTGTCTTATTTCAATTTTATCCTTATTTTTGTAAATTTAATTGTTTGAAAATAACAAATATTGATTTTATACAGCAAAATCGACAATTTTCTTTATCTTTTATCCACATGTTTATTTGGTTTTTTATAGAGTATATAAATGCATGATTGACATTGCATGGCATTTAAAAGCTAATATTAGGTGGACATTGGGCATAATGCCATAAGGCATTCTCATAATTCTTTCAAAATATTGGACGTGTTTCCATTTCCAAAAAAATGGTCAAGGCGTTCGAAGAATTTCCGTCACGTGGCAGCCCTGAACGCCTGTAACTTTTAGCGGAGCTGAACGAGCCTTTATTGGGCAAATTGATGCTGTTAGTACCTATTGGACTTGGATGTGACCGTTTGGGATATACTGACACGTTTTTTACGCGATTGCCCGGGAAATGAATATAATGCTTTCATACGTATGTGAATTCAAAATATTTTAACCATTGTTAAAGGTATGATTTCTTGTCGTTACTTAAAATGATTATGGCAATACTTGAATCGTTTTCTGCTGAGAAAAAGTGTATTATTATAATTTTAATCAGGTTTTAAAATCCTAAGTGCCGTAAGTGCTTTAATGTCGGATTTAAGGCACCGAAATAGGCAGGTATCTGGGATTTTAGATTTATTTCAAATTTCCCTCATATTGTCTCCAAACAACACTCATAAAGAACATCTATGTATCCCTGTATTCCACCACAGCTCGTTTAATTTGCTATAACGAAGCGTCTGGTCCTAGGTAAACGTTTCCTTTCGATAAGCTTGTACCGTCAACCGTACATTAAGTCTTCATGAACCTTATGCGTTGGTATTAGCGATGAATTTATTATGTTATGACGCGATGTCAGTACCGAAAATGTAATTTATTAAAACGTTTTAAATTTAATCTGTCCAAAACAGGGTACTCAGGCTCGTCTACAATGTGAAGTAATTATTTTATACATTTTATTCATATTCGAGATTAAAGCGGCATATAACTAGGTTATTTCGGAGAGGTTTTCGGACCAGCTGCACAGATTATATAGGGTCACAGATGTCCCACTTTATAGTATTCTGGCAGGCTCGCCACGTATTTACTGAGTGACTTTTGGATATGTTGTACAAATGGAGCGTAGGACATCCGGCAGCCAGATGGGTCGACAATGTTTAGAAAATTGCAAGAACTGAAGGCCTACCACGATACAAACACGTAGCATGTTGCTTACGTCCACATGTTGTCACGTTTTCCCATATCGTGTACGCATCGTGTAAAAATAGGGTACGCACTGACGTGCTACGTGTTAATTTTTTATGGTAATACTTATTACTTGTCCCTGGACAGAGAATGTTGGCTTTTACGGAAACAGTGGGTCACAGATCACAGAGGGCCAATGGTGATCATTATTACTTTGGTTTCGCGAAAAGATCTGTTAGTTATATTATGTTCTTGTCCGACTAGACGCAATTTTATTTCATGCTGCTGCATTGAAAAAAAAAGGTGCTGATTGCATTGAATTTTAGTACCTACCTCTCCACTAGTATCCCGATGTTTCACCTTTCTGTATATTCAATATTTGTTGACGTAATGCGGATGTAAACAGTTTTCTCTGTTTTGATGTTCAAGTTAATTAACATTTTTGATGGGTTGTCGACTTTGAGATTATATATATATTCTATCTCACTTCCCTACATTGCGCTAGCTCGTTGTCTTTGGTTTTCTCTGTATCTTTCTTCGACAACAACAGATTGGCCGCGTTGTTTTTGTTAGCGGTTGTAGCTCCGCGTCTGCGGAGCTTATAGCTGCCAGCTCCCATTAGAATTTCAGATAAATTAAACGATAGGTAAACATAGGATTACATTTTACGAGGCATACGCCTGCTTAATTGTAATGTAGGAATACCATAAGTTGATGAAGGTTATACAGAAGCTGTAAGAAGCAAGCTGCATTTTCCCAGCTGCAGGAGCAGGAGCAGCAGTTTATTTTTATTGTCCCACCTCGGAAGCCGGAACTTCTTAACAAGCGGACCCATAGGGCTGCCACTAGACATTTTTTGACGTCTTTGCAATAGTTGTTTTAGTAACTATTACTTGTTCGCCGCGAACTTAAAAAATCTATTGTCAAGATTCTACATACCTTTTAATTTTCATCAAATTCAAACCGACGGTTCGAAAGTTATCGCGTTACAAACATACATACCTTGATTGGTAGACCTCGCTCGCTTCGCTCGCTCGGTCAATTAGTATGTTCAAGTGCATCGTCAATTGGGGGCAGGGGCTTGGAGAGCTGCAGTTTTTGAGTTTATCGCTTACAGACTGACACGGCCGAGGGCTTTGTTATAATATATAAAGGATAAATTATTTTCTCTTTCTTTTACTATTCTGTGGCTTCGTATCTGTTGGCGATCGCGACTGGACCTAGCTTCAAGTGCTCTCGGACTGCTGTGAGTTTTTAGCTGTTTATTTTCGTTTTCCCATCTTGTAAGCTGGCACTTTGTAACGACCGCTACCTAACGGTGCTATAAAATTGTTTTATAGCATGGTTAGGTAACATTCGTGAATGGGCGGGGAAATAGTGTATACACTGGTATAGTATTTGCGTATTTTTTATGGAATTGTTATAGTTATTTTATGTACCTCAGCAAATAAAAAATACTAGATATTATAGATCCTAATGTAAGAGAAATAAAGATCAAGTCCTCTGTTTTTTTTAATAACAGCTTTTTCGCCTCTGTCACTAAACAAGTTCCACACACACATGGCACATAATAATGTCAGTCAGATTTTCAGTAATAGAGGATTTATGAGGTTTATGATTAAATCAATTGTTATCCGTCGGTCGACAACCCTAGCGCACATGTGGCGTGGTAGACAAGACAGGTAATCGATTCGGAGCGCACACGGAATTCTAACAACTATAGTTATATTCAGTCAGCTAATCATTCATCATACTATTAGGTATTACAAATAGTATTGTATAGTCCTCTATGTCTATAAAAAAAATATCGAACGGCTTTTCATTTGACCAGTGATTGTCACAGTTTCTTTCAATGTTCCTTCGTCTATACAAAATATTGAAGATTGTTGGTAGAAAAATTATGATATTATTATTTAACCCAAAAACGATTGTGTAAGTCTAGTTTTGATGAAAACCTTTCGATTTTGAGTAAATATTAGATGTAATCCTCTCTCACGTATGAGTGCTTTTCTGGTTTCTTTCTCAGCCATTAAGCGTTAAGGCCTAAAATCAGCTAGTTTTTCTTCTCCATTAGGCAAGGGCTCTGACATACTTTTTATCATTCACAAGCGTGCTAATTTACTGACAACTTGTTGGATCATTGGCACATGAAAGTACCGAAATATTCAAGCCAAGGTTTCACACCTACATCCAGCTACTGGAACAGTATACACATTTAAATAGTTTTGTTATACATGCCACATACATACTTTTTAACATATTTACTCAGTACACATGCAATTAGCTGGCATATCAATGTCATAACTTGTCCCATATACAAACTATTTGCCGGTTTTCCTTTAATATGTTTCGTTACCATGACAAAGATATTATATGAATTGATTATATGTTAATTAATTATTGACTCTTAGTTTTCCTGAAAAATAATAAATCAAAATAGCTAGCAATAGACGGAAAGTTAACATTTCCAACGTGAAACATAACACGTAGCAGATGGAATCGTCGTCGAAACCTATTTGAAAATGTTTGCGACAAATACAGACGTAGGTAGGAATGGAATCGATAGTGATCCGCCACAGGAGCCTCCCAAAGTGACAATATCCGCTGGCACGGTGTTTGACAACCCTTGTTAGGGCTGTGTTTGCTGCGCAAATAACGCCTTACCTTTTTGGATCAAAGTTGTGTGCGTTACCCTGGGAAAAATTATATCATGGATAATAGGAGGATATGTACTTATTGTATATAGTAAATGTTGAGTACATTTGGATTTTTTTTTACATTTTACATATTATTTTTATTAATTTAATAAATATAAATACAATAAAACTAATAAATATATAAAACCTAGGCTCAATACTCAAAATGTCAGTATCATTCCATTTTGAGTCCATCTTAGTAATAAATATTTTCTGGCACCGTCGTGGAGTACGCTCGCTGTTAATTAATCAAGTTTCAACCATTTTTGTTTAAAAAAGAACTTTATAAAATTAAAATTGAATAATACTTACCTAGATACATATTTTTAAAATATATTGGCCATCACCCTATGTTTGTAACATCGCAATTTAACAATACGAAATATTGCTAGTTTCATTTCTCGCCGAGTCAAGAAATAGGAAAACTCGTACATTTTTCAGATACATTTCAACCCTGGTTAGGGTGTTCGAGTGTCAGCTATCGATGTTACAACACTGCAAACGATACTCTCTTTGTTATATTACATGTACAGTCAACAGCACATCTAGCTATACGAAATCTTCTATAATTTCGCCGCTATTGCCATAGCATAGAGTTCCGCGTAGGGTTGACGTGACGTGTGGATGACTGACCTGATTCAATGGAGTTCTGTTCTGTATCAAGATTATTGATTTTCCAATAGACAATATTAATAGCACTTGTTTTTCGTGGCGTATGGTTCCACCCGTATATGATCCCGCGGATGTCGTACACGACGACTAAGGGACACATAGCTTGTTGTGATAGGCAAGAATAGCATTCCCAATGAGGGTTAACGTCAGTCAGACTGCAGATTATAAATAATGTAGTGTAAAAATACATTTAAGTTGCGGGTAGTTAAAACAGACATTATAGATAATTTCATCGCACGTTAGTTGACAACCCTAACCGTATCAGGTCCGTCACTCACGGTACACTGCCGCGTGACTCTAACCAATTTGATATTTAGCGCGCAACACTTTAATTCTCATTGTAAATTAATTAATGATTATATATAATGAAACCCGAAAGTTTGTAAGTTATATATTGTTTGGAGTTTTATATTGATGATGATAGTTAAAGAAAAGTTGATCTATTTGTCAACAGATAATGGTGATCGACGAGAACGAGGCCCGCCTTCGCGTGCGGTTCCCGCTCAACTGCGAGAAGAGGCGGAACTACAAGTTTGACATCGCTGCCGTAGGCTGCGACGGCTCCTATTCTAATACGTAAGCATATTAATTATGGAATAAATACCGTCACAAAAATAATCTTGGGTGAATATTTTAATATAAAAAAAAAAACAAAAAAAAACGACCATCACAATGTCTTGCTCAAGCTTGAAATTCTCTGGCTGTTAATAATTAATTTTGTTGCTAAACACCGTTAAATACTGACATAAATCAACGTGTATATTAACGGTTGTTCGCCAAACAGATATTAAATTTCGAAGCGTCAAATACTTGAGGGTTGGTACGAACAAATATTTCATTGGTAACAAATCACATTAGTTATTACGAGCTTTTGTATTGTTCATTATTCGTCTGTCTGGTATAAACATATTTGACTACGTTGGGAGTCGAACCCTGGACCTCTAGATAGCGGTCGGGCGTGGAGACCAGACCATGCCGTCGCGAAGATCGTCACATTTGTTAAATGACGTCTTTGGAGAAAAGGCTGCGATGAAGTTTGTTGCACCGTTTCTTCTTCATCTGTGCTTTGGAAGTCGGCAGGAGCAATCTCCTGCCGACTCAATAGTTTTAAGTAAATTTTGGACGTCAACAAATTATGTATATCCTAAGTTGAATAAATAATTTTGAATTTGAAGGTAAACTTAATTCTGTTTTATGTTTCCCAATAATGAGTTCACTGTCTTCCCGCCAGCGTCCCAGTACACATAACAGTGACAGACGTGAACGAGTTCGCGCCGGTGTTCAGCCAAGCTTCCTACGTGAAATCCGTGGACGAAGGCCGGGTGTACGACGAGGTGCTCCGCGTGGAGGCCACGGACAAGGACTGCACGCCCAGGTTCGGCGACGTCTGCAAGTACGAGATACTCACTGACAGGAGCCAGCCCTTCACCATAGATAACGAAGGTGTGTACTAAATCTTTTTTGATATTTCGCAACGCACCACACTAAGCTTGTAGCGCGGGTTCGTTGAACATAAACACAGATTCGGGGACCACACACCCTGAACCTCATCATATATCCTAGATAGGCAACTTTTCTCCTTTAACGGGCTGTAAAAGTTCGCGTTTAATTGTATGTTTGATAATTCCGTATGTTTAAGTATCTCCTTGTTGTGAATGTACATTAAGCATGTGTTGTTTGTAAAATGTAAAAATACACAACAATTATAATTGTATCGTTGAAAACCCCCAGGTGTGATCCGCAACACCGAGCCCCTGGACTATGAGAAGTCTCACAACCATATCCTGTCTGTGGTGGCGTACGACTGCGGCATGATGCAATCAGCGCCCGTCATGGTCACCATCAAGGTCAACAAGCCCTGCAGAGCCGGGTGGAAGGGTGAGAATTAGCTTCTTTATTTTATAGTGCAAGCTTCGAAGCCTACCACTTCGAAGCCTAGTGCCACTTGAGTTTATTTAAACTAATCTGACTCATATATGGCAGTTCATAGAACACCAATTTTCAATTAATAAGGAGCTTACCTAACTGGTAATCCACCTTCTCCTCAGGAGTGGCAGAACGCGTAGACTACGCTCCAGGCACGGGTCCGCTGGCTCTGTTCCCGGCTGCTCGTCTGGAGGCCTGCACTTCGGACGAGCGTTGTCCGGGAATCACCAGGATACAGGCGGCTGTGACCCTCCAGGCTTCTCATCAAGGAACAGGATGCGATAGGGATACGTACTCTCTTCATTCTCAACGGACCATTTGTGGTAAGTGGCGTTTTTAGTTCAGCATTCGATTTTGTTATTTATGTCAGTTCTTGGTTCGCCTGTTTATGTGTAATAATACTTTTTTACACGGACTGACTTGATGACAGCTTCTGATGAAGCCAGTGATGTGGCCTGAAGGGATTTAGTAGCGAGTGGTGTAGCGTTTCCTAGCTAGCAAATAATAAGTTTTTTAATTGTTGCCTCATGTTCCAGGATTGGACCCGAAAACCGTCGACTTGCTGCCCAGCCCCGGAGCCGGCAATGAGTGGACCAAGTCTCTCAAGCCCGATTCAGGTACAATTGAAATTTTGTTATTTTATAGTTATGTTATTTTATATTTAAGTCTGTCTCTCGTTCGTCTCTATGTTCACGTGATCAGTTACATTTGTTTAATTAACCAGAGCTGCGACATCTTAATGTCTGTATATGTGTTCTTACAGATAGATTAACACAGCGACTAACGGACAGATTTTTGTACGGTTTCTATAAATAGATAGTGTGATACGTGGAAGTTTTAAGTGTAGTTTATTATTGTTTTTCCCTAGCGAAGCCGGGACAGACCGCTAATAGTTTATATAGGACACTGTGTTAACATCGCTTTAATATACAATAATTATCTTTCCAGGCCGCGACGGTGAACAGATGTTCGAATTCGACGGCGAGACAACTTCAGCCATCGTACCGGAGTCAGTTCTGCCTCACTCATTGGGTGGAATCTTCGCAGTTTCCGTATGGATGAGACACGCGCCTTCTCCGGACCAGGACAAACACCGCAAGGAACATATTTTGTGCCTCGCGGACGACCACAGTAAGCCTCTCTTTCTCTTCATCTCCGGTTTCATTTTTGGTTCTGTTGTGACGAGTCGAAGCTTGACGTTATACGAACGGTCATGTTTCACTTGAGATACGTATCACTTTAGATTAGCTGATTATGAAGACCAACGAAGTGACTCGGTTCAGGCAAGATAGGATTTAGTAGCCAATGGTGTAGCCTTTTTGGTTTTACCATTTACACGCAAAGAAGAAGCGAAACAGTCTAATATATTTTTCTATCTTTCTACACCAGAAATGAACCGCCATCACTACGCTCTGTTCGTTCGCAACTGCCGCCTGATCCTGTTGCTGAGGAGGGACTTCGGGGACGGAGACCTCAACATCTTCAGACCCGCCGAGTGGAGGTGGAAGATCCCGGAGGTAATTATGTTATAATTTTATTACTATATGCTTATAGTTCTATAAAATTAAGAAAATTATCTACCAGTATACTTACATAAATATTTATTGAGGCGGCAATGAATACATAACCTACCTACCTAACAAGAACGGCTACAGTTCTTTGTAAAGAAGTACATTATTTATACTGTTTGTTCTTGCTAGATTGTACATACAATTCTCGTCAGTTGCATTCATTTACAGAGGTACTAAATAGAAATAGCTTTTCGTACTTGTAAATTGCTCGATGAATTAATTGATGATTCTTTTGGATTAATAAATATCGATATTGTGTTTTTTGGAATTCTGTTTCGACACTATCTTATTTTGATAGTTCCAAGTTTACATAGATGATGTAAATATTTCAGGTGTGCGACAATGAATGGCATCACTATGCTATAAACGTTCGTTTCCCCAATGTCGACCTGTTTGTTGACGGAGAGCCTTACCACGCGGATGGCAAGGGCCCCGAGGTTATCGACGACTGGCCTTTACACCCGGCACAAGGAGTCAATACCACTATGGTCGTAGGCGCTTGCTGGCAAGGTAATTATGAAATCAGTATTACTAGGATGTGATTTGGTCGATCGGCTCGATGAAACGTATCACGCCCCATCCGTTACCGCAGGCACGGAGAGCGACATGAAGCACCACCTGCGCGGATGGCTGGCGGGGCTGGGCGCGGCTGTGAGCGGAGCTCAGCCTGCGCATGCGCTGCGCTGCGTGGCGCGCTGTCGCGAGGGTCTGAGTCTCGCGCCCGACCTCTACCTGCGCTCGGTGGCGGTGGAGGGCGACGGAGTGGCGGACGTGGAGACGCTGCTGCGGCGCGTGGCGTACGGCGACGCCCGCGCCTTCCCCACGCCCGGCCGCAGGAACGTGCACGTGGCCACCACCGTCACCTGCGACAACGGCCGCGTGCTGAGCGCCCGCCCCGCCGACTCCTACGTCATGGTGCTCCAGCCGCAGACGCCGACGATATTGCTCAACGGATCGGCCGATGCGGCGAAGGATTACGCTCATTTCCGAGCTGGATTGAAGGTGTTCCCGGATTTGGGGGTTAACATCGTGGCGGGGGATTCGGAGGCCGCTCAAAGGTTAGTACATTTTGGAAGTTTTTGATTACATACGCCTTATTTTTGAAAAGGGTTTAGATGAAATTGGCGTCAACCTTAATTAAATCACAAATCGCTATAATTAATTTATAACAGACCTGATTTTTATATTAATATATACACATATTATTCCTTTAATAAAATAATCTACAAATAACTGTTTAATGAGATTACATATGTATATAAGAAGCAATAACTTGCATTTAATCTCCTTATTTAATTGACAAAAAGGTATATAACCGTCAATGATAAAATTTAATAAAAAAATTCCAAAGTTATAATGTCAGCTGTTAACAAAATATGGTTGTGTCCCCTTGTAGACTGGACTCGTGCGTGGTGTCGGTGTACCCGGCGCTGAACCCGGACCACGAGGCGCTGTCGCTGCGCGAGGCGGCGTCGCTGCCGCTGCAGTACGACATCCGCGCCGCGGTCACCCGGGACGGCGTCATCCTCACCGGGGCTGACTCCGTTCACAATTACCAGAAGGTCCGTCTCTTGGAATTGGATACTTTTCAACAATTTGATTTCACGTCCAATTCAATGCTTTATTTCTCTTTCGTCCTACTCTAAATCACTAATTGTACAATAGGCTATCTCGCTCGCACACTTGTCACTGTCATTCTTTCATTGACTCTTTCACACTACATGTATTTGCAATCATTCTGTCTCTCTTTCACACTTTGTTTTTAATTTCAATAGAAATGCGTTTCGTTCCCTTACGTAGTCATATCAGATAGAAAGAGAGAAAAGGAAATTGCAAAACATTAGTACTAATTGGTGTTAAAATATTTTACCGACTACGATTATGCAAAAATATGAGAAGCATGCTGACTAAAAAAAAAATCTTTTTTCTAACAAAGCTTGTATGATGTGTCGTGACCAGAGATCGGATATTGTAGTACATATTTACCTATACTTTAACCACCTCTAAAATATAAAATATTTTTTTATACCATGATTTAAAAATAGTGATTTATTATTGGATTTCGCAAGATGCTAATTGTTGAAGAATATTATTCCATTTTTAGAGTTCCGTACTAAAATTCAGTCAGATTTTTTTAAATCATGGTAAAACATTTTATTTTATATTTTAGAAGTGGTATTGTCTACTCTTTTTGATTTTGACGATCGTTTGTGAGATCCTAGCAAATTAGCATTTTGCGCAATCATCTTATTGGGGTATCAAAATTAAGTGTTTTGGAAGACGGTCACAAAAATATATAAAATTGGAATATTCAACAATATGATAATGTTTCTGGCAGGTCCTCCGCGAGATCGAGTACAGCAACAAGAAGCCCGCGTACTACCTCAACCGCGTGTTCAAGCTGACCTGCTCAGAGCTCAACGGCAGGTTCACCAGCAACGAATACGTTCAGACTGTAAGCTGTTTGGACAATTTAGTTTATTATGTCTCACGTCGAGTGTGAAATTTGAATGTAACATATTCTGCTTATGCCAAAGACAGAGAAAAACTAAAAACAATAAACTAATGCAGCAAAATGAGGTTAGATTGAGATTTCATTGCAAGTCACAAGTTTATAGGTTGGTTACTTAAGTTGATAGTACCCTCCAAGGGCGCAGCAAACATAGTAGGCAAGTAGATGCCTGTTTTAGTTATAAATTAAATTAGGAATACATCAGATTACATTATTCATGAGGTGGAGAAATCAAAGCATTTCACACTTTGAGAGGCTTTCATACATAGCGGCGTGATGGGTGTTGTGAATGATGATGAGGGATAAAATATATTAGTTTCCATTTCGCTTCACAAAATAAGAATAGATTATTCTACAAGGTATTATTTATTAATTGACGACCTCGGTGGCGCAGTGGCAAAGTGCTCGCCTCTGAACCGAGAGGTCCCGGGTTCGATCCCCGGTCGGGTCATGATGGAAAATGATCTTATTTTGATTGGTCCGGGTTTTGGATGTTTATATATATATGTATATGTTATAAAATATAGTATCGTTGAGTTAGTATCCGATATCACAAGTCTCGAACTTACTTTGAGGCTAGCTCAATCTGTGTGATTTGTCCTAATATATTTATTATTAATATAAACCAAGTGTTGGTCCCCAATTTTGAAAATGAGTTACGAGGCATGTGTGAGCACAGTAGTGTACGTTGCAGCTGACGGTGGTGCACCCGCACATGTCCGGCGAGACGCTGTCCCGCGAGCGACACCCCAGCGGCGTGGCTGACAAGGTGGACGTCGTCCGGGACAAGCAGGTACACACACACACTCACACACTACAACTATTACTAAATAATTGAATATATACAAAACTATTGAAAGTAAATAAATTGATCGTGATTTTCATGTCACACGTTCAATGTAATAACTCTAAAAAAATATTATTTTTTGGTACAATATTGAACGATGTATTGCCTCGAATAGCCTCTGCACGCGCACGCGCACGAGCCGCAGTCGCCGCGCGTGTTCGCGGCGCACGCGCAGCGCTCGCCGCACTCCGCTGACATTCCTGCGCCGCGCGTGCTGGACCTGCGTGCAGACTCTGCGGAGCCCACCAGTCAGTATATATATTATTCTCAATTTTCATTTATTTATTATTGTAATTATAGCCTCATCTTATGACCTATGGGACTATTTCGTTGTATGAACTATATTTAATAATATTTGTACAGACCACGTGGCCCTCCTGATCGGCGTGATCTCGTGCGGCGTGGTGGTGGCGCTGGCGGCGGTGGGCGTGGCCCGGCTGCGGCCCCGTCTACCCCGCCCCGCCCGCCTCCCGCCCGCCCCCGCCGACGCTGAGATGGCCTGGGACGACTCCGCGCTCACCATCACTGTCAATCCTATGGATGAGGTAATATAATTAGACGCAGTGTGCATTCTCCAAAGTGGAACATATTTGCGAACACAGAAGAAGGCACAAAGCTGTTTAATTCGTATTCTTGAACCATGAAGTTTCGCTGTGATGCTCTAACATGCCGCAGCAAACAAAATAAATATAAATATGAGTATAAATGAGTTTTTTGCAATAATACCTAATAATAAACAAAAGGCATACTTACAGTAGGTAAGTCTTGTCTAATTCTCAATCTGTCTATTAGCAATTTGAGATATAGTATATCCCACATAATATGCGTCCTTTCCTGCATACAAATATTAGCTTGCATAGTTACGGAACGCAATATTTAATCAACTTTATCGCAGCACAATCGCTCTCGCTAGCGAACTAGTAACAACAGAGCAAAGTCACGAGTTAAAGTCGATCGCTTCGTAATTTCTTCAGTTACCCTAACTTCTTACCGTTTAAGAAAATGTTGAATCAGTCTTATATAATTTTAAGCATTCTTTAGAATCGTTTATAATTTTTTGCAAGTTATATTTTTCTCAATTGGAAAAGATTTTACTATTTTTATAATTGCTGTTCCTTTTAAAACAACTGTGGTGGGGCATTGATCTTGCGATCACGAGTCTGATTCAATACCGCAACACCACCGAGCCAGTGATTATTTTAGCGAAATTACGGATATGTTACTTGGTTAATTAGAAGATCAACGTGTAGTTTATTTGTGTAGATGTGTGAGTGAACGCGACCGAACGTGACCGCTGCATACGATACTTTTTATTCACTCTATATGGACTTTTGCAGCTTATTGTACCTATATAAGTCTGTCTGTATGTATCGTATATTGTATGTGTGTGTGTGTGTGTGTGTTGTTGCAGACGGCGCCGACGTGCGGCGCCCACGAGGAGTCGTCGGGCTCCTCGTGCTCCGACTCTGACTCCGACCGACACGACTCCTCCGATGAGGACGACGACGGACACGACCAGAGAGGTCAGCTTTTATATCTTATTGGCTGCAGGAGTTATTATTTTAAAAAATACATAAATTTTATGCATAGTAGAGTAGCGCCATCTACTTTAGAAAACGCTATTGCCAATCAGACTTTTTGACCGAATCCCACGCGAAATCGCTTACTTTCGGCATAAAAATGTACCCTATGGTATTGATCCTTCAATACCAAATTTCATAAAAATTGTCCAGCCGTCAGAACATGAAGAGGTGACAAACATTCAAACTTTCGCCTTTTTAATATTAGTGGATGGATTTGGGATTTTTTTTATTCTACGAGCTTTTGTTTAGTTTCACCTGTCTCAATGTTGGTCTGTCTGCCAGCTGGCGTTTTAATTTCTAAATTGATCTGGGTTATTATGATAAGCATGACCTGATGGTACACCCAGGATCGGCTCCAGATGTGGTAACTTCTCAGGGGTTTTAAAATTTACAACAACAACGCATTATTTTTTTTATGCTTACCTTGTCATTGGCCACATTTAGAGACCCTGTGGAGCAGGAGGAGGATAAACCATGGATTGAACTTTCACAGTTAAACAACCTTATAACCTTAATTCAATATAATCTTTTTTTCATTCCAGTGTTGTCAGGCAAGCAGCACAAGTACCGGAACATCAGCCAGCTAGAGTGGGACAACACCACGATGTAAACTAGCTCTGTCTCGCTCGCACGCCGCACGCACACATGCCGTCTCGCTCGCACACCGCCCCGCGTTCCCAAACTAAGTTTATGCGACACAGTGTGTGATTCTCACTTTTGCAAGTCTCGAATTATTAATTAGTGTGATAAATATATTGTTTCAAAATAAATGTAATTTAGAATCTTGGGATAAAATAACTACGTACCTACATTGAAAATATGAAGAAAACTGGGAACATTTTTTTTTATGTTATTCGTATTTTTTAAAGAAAGTAAGTGATCGTAAAATATATAACTATTACTTTAGCTGTACTAATGAATTGTATCATTCGTTCGAGGAAAAAAATATATAAAATAGAAAAATGTAACAAAACGCTAGAAGAAATGGAACAAGACACGATGATTGATCAGTAGTAAAATATTTAATTTCCCAAATATATCTGTTTTAGTGTATTGAAAATATTATAACTAGTTTAAATCAATATTTAAAAAAAATAGACATAAGAAAGAAGAAAGTTAAGTTAAATGTAAATACCACAAATAAAGGTGTGAACACACTGTGTTGTATAAATTCAGCCGAATTCAGGTGACCTTGGTCTGGACTATGTACTTAATGCTAATCCTGTGATTTCATGTTATGGCAGCTTTGGTAGCAAATCGTGTCACTATTGATTTTTTACTATAAGTTGATTAATTAATACTGGGTGCCGGAGCCATTAGCATATTTTTTTTCCTGTAAAAATTTATATGAAGTTTAAAATATTGTCAGAAAAAAGGTATGTATGACACATATTTCGCATGTTAATGTATCCATTGTAAACCCAGCTTTTAGTTAATTGTACTCAGAACAATTATGTACAGTCTGTCAAAAATGTGACGAAAAGGTATTTTTAATGAATTACATGTTATGCCATTGTAGGTAATACAATGGTCAAGATTGGTTTCTGAACCAATGTCGCCGCACGCCCAGGGCTTTACCAGCCCGCAGGAGGCAGCGCCCTCAATTATTTTCATCACTTTCTTGACAAACTGTAAAAAGACCTATTTTAATCGCATCGCTTTAATTGGAGATATAATTTATAATAATCAGAACTGCAGAATATTGTCCCAAAATCTAAATATAAAGGGGAGCAATTTTAAATTTTAGTGCAGAGTTTTAAGGCCTATATTGGCTTGTCACACGGAATGCGGCGGTACTTCTTCATGGAATTGATTTTTTACAGTGCATTCGGAGACGTTAACGACATATGAAGATATATATGACCATATATACTATTTCTTTCTTTTAAAAATACTTTTGCTGAAATTATTTTTTTGCAGTTTTTATCTATTAATCAGCTGCGCAAGATCTGTATACTTGAAATAGTCTATTCGTACTACACCCACTAAAATAATGTCTCTCATATTGGACGTATTTTCAAAATGGTCGTGTTTATTTTTGTCTGTGGTTTCCTACGATACGATTGCTTCAGCACAAATCGCGGCACAAGACTGCGGCCGGCGCGGGGTACTAAATGTCAAAAAACGCGGGAAACTTATATCTGTCCTTTACTATTCTACGACTTATGAAAAGGACAGGCATTGTTGTCTATTCATGGAATTGAAATTTGTTGTAACTAAATATTCTTTTAGAATTAATTATTTATTTAAGTTTGTTTTAAATTTCTTTAGCTAAAATGAAGCGGTGTGGTGACTTAAGATCCCGCGTGTTTTGCGGCCCGACGCCGGCGCACATTTTATTTCTAGTATATCTTAAGGTCTCAAAATTGATCATATCAAATCTTTATACGTAAAAGATATAATTTCCCGCTTGCTTTGGTAGGAATTTCTCCTTGTTCTAACTAGAGGTCGCTCTTCAACACTTTTCTATACGTTTCTAAGGAAAACCTATGTAAATCGTAGATCATATTTGGTATGGAATCGGATAAGAAGTAGTATGTAAGGTAACACTACCATCGTGTACGACGTGGACACGCGGCTTCATCGTTACCCGCTGTACTTTGCTAAGCACAAGTTCTGAATAGTGTGGCGCCCTCTATAATTAATGCATTTTTTGTATTTGTGTATAAGTATACCTTTTTAAGCTATGGCGTCACATTGATTACTGTTGTCAGTACAAATGGAGCATTTTGATTTTAAACAGCATTTATTTTTGTACAAATTTCGTTCGTTCCGTAGAGTAATTTTGTCGCCAGACAAAAAAAAATGTCCAAAATCTTCTACCCTTTATGAGCTTCTCAATCGAACGGCTTAAATGTATATTAGGCACAGAGTTATTTGAAAAAAAAAATAGATGTACGATATTATACACATTATACAGATGGTATCGGGTTAGGATCAGCTACTATATAATTATATATATATTTTGAATGCGTTAAGGGATTTTTACTAACAATTAGGTAGTAAGGGCGTCGGCGAGCCCGTAGTGTAAGTGTAGGTAGGTTTTTATTTCTCCGTTTTCTCCGCTTGAAGCGCGCGAGCGCTCGGGTCGCGTTATTGCTAGTGTTGGGAAACACTCGACGCTTTTGAGTCGTTTTATTTTGACTCTAGTCTCGAAACTTGCGAGACTGAATTTGAGAGACAGGAAAAATGCATAAAAGTGTAAGAGTTATAAGATATTAAAAATATATTGACTTAATATACGTCATAATTTATGAGAACAGACAACAATAATTTGAATTCAAAATACAAAGTCTCGAAGTCGAGTCTTTCGCAACACACATTATTGCATATCATGGACAGTTTGCCATATTAGCATAGAATTATGTGTGTAAGTGGACACTGACTAAACCGTTAAGCAATCGTTGTGGACATAATCATTGATGTAATCCGTCTTTAGAGTTGTCAAGTGTTGTTCGTTTCGTCGTCATCGTCACTCGACGCCCTGGTTTGGACTGCCCGTGTTTCTGCACGATCTTTTTTTGTTTTACCCCGCTGACGGCGTCACTATTTTGACAGCTGTCACAGATGAAAGCGAGATTTGTAGAGATATTATACTCTGCCGAAATTAATGAAGAAAAATAATTGATAATAAAGTATATTGTACTATTATTATTTGTATGTCTCTCATGCTTCAGATATAGCGAGTGAAAGACTAGAAAAGGATGAAGTAATGTAAATTTTCTGTTGTAAATTTTCAAAAAATAACAAAGAAAATGTAAATGTCAACGGTGACAGCTGTCAAAAACATTGGCGTGTATCTTGGGGTAGAGTTGAGTGTTTAGGGAGCCACTGGATTGAAGAATTTCCGATTAGTAAAAGAACAAAATTAGTGCCATCTGAGAAATCTCGCTGGTTGTTTTCACGAAGCGTTTCAAATCCCTGGACACAAACTCGCCGTTGAATTTCTATTATATGTCCTGTTGTAGCGTTGTGTTTATTCGTTTTACTCGACTACCGTCCAACCCGTTTGCTTATTTACTTTGTAATAATCATATTTCCGCGTGTCACGCTATATGTGTTTGTATATTGACAGCTTATTGCTGTATTATCATGAAATAAAATATATAATATCGTTATCAACTTTCGACAGCTGGACTATCAATATTCGATAATTACTAAATGAACACATATAGTGGAAAATATGTAACCTCTTAAAAATATACATGTTTTTTATTTGTTGACAAGGTTCGAATCCCCAGCCATTTGGTTCGATTCACCACAGTGTATTGAGTATGGTAGCTATTTTTCTGTATTATTTTTTTATATTGTATTATTCATTTTATTTTTCTTTTGTATTATCGAGGTATTATTACTGTAAACTTAGGGAACTTCTTTGATGTATGAATTATTATATTTTAGCTAAAAATAAAGTTGGTTTAAAATATTCATTGTTGTTTGATTTTTAACTGTTTTAGATGACTAACCCAGCCTAAATAAGAGTTGAGATAATTGACATTTTCTATCGAGTAGCTGGTATCCATAAGATAGATCGGACGTAAATCATAGATAGTAGGTACTCCGTACAACGAAGTACTTATTAAATCCATAAAATAAATAGTAACAGGCCCATTGGGATGGATTTTTCAATTTCTTGCCACAAATATTTGACAATAAAAGTCAAGACAACCGAATTTAATTGTGACTTACCATGGATATAATAAGTACTTCGGAGTACCTACTAATTCCATTTCACGTTCTGGCTGGTGTCAGAAGCGCATTATTTTCTCTTAGAATAACGTTAAAAATTTGGTAACGTTAAATCCAAACCATAGAGTAGGCTTAACGTTATTAACAAAAGTAACGTTATGCTGGGTAACGTCCTGTTCATGAAAAGTTGTGGTACCAAACTGCCGGCACTGCTAAGAACTTTTTGATACAAAGTACATATATTGCTATCTAGGTTATATATCACATTAAAGATTGCCCTTCCTGTAATTCGCGCGTTGAAATCTATAGCTATACGGTTACCATCATAGATTTAGAAAGGCCCCTCCGTGCAGCGTTGTTATAAGTCTCCCAATACGAAGAAGGTTGGACCACAAACAAAAGCGACCTTCTCATAAGTATAAATACATACAATGGTAAATTTAATAACGTTATTAATTGTGTTAGTAACGTTAACAAGTCCTCTTGTTGTTTTAGCCGGCTACACGTGATGTGAGTCATAACGCCTGCCTAGTGTTGCCAAATGTTCAACTTATCGCTTTTTACACTATCAATTACTTTTGACTCTACAAACCGCATGGAAAAAATACAATTTCAAACTTTATCATAAACTTAAAATACTGTTTAATATTATTTTTCATTGAGCAAAATTCTTCTAAAAATAAATTCAGTTTTCATATTGCCTTATTAATCATTACAAAGTTAAACCATACGTAATGCTAAAGTAAATTTAATCACTATTGCATTAACGACGCGACGAGATAAAACATAATTTAGGTAAAAGTGTGCTTTTATTTTTTTATGAATAACAAGATATATTTACAAAGTTACGATTAGGTAATTTATGGTCACAAGATTGTATTAAGAATGTAACGCGATACAATTATTGAAAGCATACTGTGGCTCGATAAGTCAAGTCCAAACTTCAGAACGAGGAATTTATATTTGATATTGTATAACATTATTGTATTACATAGAAAATAAAATGCCTAGTGATCCGAAAACATTAATTATACTACTTCATTAAGGTAGCAGAAAACGTGTTTATCTATCTCTAAGTTGTTAGTATAGAAGATAGCCTTTTTGTTTCTTTTGAGCCTTGGTTTTATCATTATTTGATAAAAAAAAATGTAAAAAAAAACACGAAATATCTTATTTTCATTTACGTACCGTTTTCATTCATAATTATATTCATAACTTTTTCTATAAATTCAACGTTATGACGAAAACTCTGAGTATCGTTTATATATAATGTATTGAACACATTAAATTTTTCAAATTAATAAAATGTACCTAATTTCGTCTGATATTAATGTTAAAATTAATCTGGCAACACTGTATCCATTCCTAACCTAATTCATTCTTGCAACGAGTGTCTGTCATTTGTTTTCATCTGGGTAGAATTTTGAAAAATATAACAAAATGCAGCCCCAAATCTTGGTTCTGAAGGAGGGAACAGATCAGTCGCAGGGAAAACCTCAACTTGTATCCAACATAAATGCCTGCCAAATCGTTGTAGATGCAGTGCGAACCACATTAGGCCCCCGGGGTATGGACAAACTGATTGTAGATCATGCAGGTAAAGCTGTTATATCTAACGACGGTGCCACTATTATGAAGCTGCTTGACATTGTCCATCCAGCGGCTAAGACGTTGGTAGACATTGCAAAGTCACAAGATGCAGAGGTTGGCGACGGAACCACATCCGTGGTGATCCTCGCTGGTGAATTACTGAAACGATTGAAGCCTTTTATCGAAGAAGGAGTGCACCCTCGCATTATCGTGCGTGCGGTGCGTACCGCGGCCAGGATCACCGTGGAAAAGGTCAAGGAACTGGCTGTGAAGATCGATAACAAAAATCCCGAGGAGAAAAAGGACCTCCTTCAGAAGTGTGCGGCCACAGCGATGTCATCCAAGCTGATCCACCAGCAGAGAGGACACTTCTCTAAAATGGTGGTGGATGCAGTGCTGTCTCTTGACGCCCCCCTGCTGCCTCTGGACATGATTGGCATCAAGAAAGTGTCAGGTGGAGCCCTAGAAGATTCTTTCCTTGTTGCCGGAGTGGCTTTCAAGAAGACATTCTCATATGCTGGCTTTGAAATGCAGCCTAAGAGTTATGATAACTGCAAGATTGCCCTACTCAACATCGAGCTGGAACTCAAAGCAGAGAGGGACAATGCCGAGGTCCGTGTGGACAATGTGAAGGAATATCAGAAAGTTGTGGACGCAGAGTGGCAGATACTGTATGAGAAGCTGGCCGCTCTGCATGCTAGCGGAGCACAGGTGGTGCTCAGCAAGCTGCCTATCGGAGACGTGGCCACTCAGTACTTCGCAGACCGTGATATGTTCTGTGCAGGCCGCGTGCCAGACGAGGATCTGCGCCGCACGCAGCGCGCCTGCGGGGGCGCCATCCTGTCCTCCGTGCGGGACTTGATGCCCACAGCGCTTGGATCCTGCGCACACTTCACTGAAAAACAGGTTGGTGGGGAGAGATATAACATCTTCACTGGTTGCCCGGCCGCCAAGACATGCACGTTGGTCCTGCGCGGCGGTGCCGAGCAGTTCCTGGAGGAGACTGAGCGCTCCCTGCATGACGCCATCATGATCGTGCGCCGCACCATTAGGAACGATGCAGTGGTAGCAGGCGGCGGCGCAATCGACATGGAAATATCGAAGCACCTTCGGGAGTATTCAAAGACTGTGCCCGGTAAAGAGCAGCTGTTGCTCGGAGCTATCGCTCGGGCATTGGAGGCTATTCCCCGGCAGCTTTGCGACAACGCAGGCTTTGACGCGACCACATTGCTCAACAAACTGCGGCAGAAGCACCACCAGGGCGCTGTCTGGTACGGAGTGGACATTCAGAAGGAGGACATCGCAGACAACTATGAGAGCTGTGTTTGGGAGCCTGCTGTCATCAAAATCAACGCGATCACAGCCGCATGTGAAGCCGCAGCTCAGATCCTGTCTGTTGACGAGACAATAAAGAATGTGAAGAGCGGAGATGGCGCTCCGATGGCGGGCGGCCGCGGCATGGGCAGACCCATGATGGGATAGTTTTAGTAACTTAATTATTTTAATTATTCATACTTGCGATTGCTGGGAGTGACTCTGTTAATGCTAACTTCCTGCCATTATTATATTTTCAGCTACATAATATGTTTTAAGATCTTCCTTATAAATTTAAACATAAAATGGCAGACATAAGAGTTATTTCCAGTAAGCACAGCGCTTTACTTGAGTATTGTGATTGAGAGTAACAGTTAACTCTATGGACTGACACGAAAACAGAACACAACTAAGAAGTTAAGATAATTTTTCGCCTGCATTACATTTAATAACAATAATGCTTTATTATAATAAAAATATTTTTAATCTCAACATACTTTTGTTTCAATGCATCTTGCATTATAATAATTGTAAATTACTATGTATGTTTGTCCGCAAACGTCGGTATGTCTGTAGCTGTCATCATAAGAAGTTGTTGAAAAAAAATTATATGGTATGCCATTTTAAAATCAAGTTAATTAATCGGCCTATTATGTGATCATTTGGATGGCGAAAATAAAATTCAAGCAATTTAAATAATATAAGCAGGTCACCAAAATACTTTTTTGGCCAGCAAGGGTTGGTCCTTAGAGTACGTACTCTGACTGCTCTGCCCACTGGGGTCCACTGGTTCAATACAAGGGCATCCAGCATTGAATTCCAATTAGGGAACTTCTCGACGGCAGCAGCAAGGGAAACCTGGTGCTTCGATTCGTTCAAAAAAAGTATTATTACGTGTGACGAATTAATTTATTCCGTTTAATATGGTCCTGTGTTAATAAAGATAGCTAGATAGCTCGATGACTGTTAACCGTTGAGGAGTTCCTTTGTTGGGAGCCATTCTGGGTGTTACCCTTATATTAATCCACGGAGCTGCTGCAGGACTCTGCAATATTTACTGACCTATATTTAGCTATTTTAGCTAACCAAATATATTTTTCGCTTACCAAAATACGAATACTTTGGTGACCGTTAAATAAGACCCCTTGTTAATTGGCTTGAATAAACACAGGAACTTGGTTTAATAGCTCCAAACATTACCCACATCTACTCACAGACTTAAAAACTTCCTTTAGTCAAAGCGTTTGTTCAGAAATTAGACTTCACATTATCTTCAAAGCTGCGAACTACTAGCACGGTACGATCACAGTGCTGAGAAAAATGCCGAAGGAAGCTAATTTAAACAGTGTCGGTCCCTAATATATTCTTACCAGAAAGGCTTTCCTTTACGGATTTTTAAATACGTAGGAGACAGAACTTTATCTAAGTAGTAGGAAGTACCTAATAAGCAAAAAGCGGGCGCCCCGCTGCAGCCGTTGCCGACAACAACGTTGCCGATGTTATTGATAGTTTCTCATAGTGCCGCGGGAAATTTCATGTTATTTTTATCACCACGAGAAAGACTTGTGGTGATAAAAATAACATGAAATCAATTAGTCAATTAGGTCAAATATCTTAGGTCAGATTAGCGTCCTGTCTGGTATAAAAAAAACTGACATATATATGTGTTAACTTCAAGAATCTAATCTTACTTTACCTAGCTTTTTTTATTTATTAATAGTTTAGCTTGACTTATTCTAGCCAGATGGAAAGCAAAGACGAGGTTTCAAAAAATGCCTATTCTCTCTTGCCTTAAAGATCCCTAAATTTAGGATTTGAGAAATATCGACGCGGAGAGGAAATTCCATTCCTAGGTCTAGCACAGTGTGAAGAAGACTGGCTCGATATACCTAGGTGTGACTATTGAAAACCGGCTTCACCTAGAACTAACCAAATTCAAAATTCACTTATTGACGACGACGGCTTCCAAAGCGCAGTTGAAGAAGAAGCGACGCAACAAACTTCACCGCAGCCTTTTCTCCATGAACGTCTAATTAACAAATATAGGTCTTCATACATATATTAAAAATAAGGAGGACGAAACGATAAAGGACTAAATTTAGTTCTAGCTGAAGATAAGCACGCTGAAATTTCGGTGTAACCGATTGAGACCGGCTGCACCTAAGTCTACCCAGCAAAACCTAGGTGTCGTAGTAAGTGAACACGAAAAAACCCGTGTGCAAAAACTAGTGTCTGAGAAATGAAGTCTCTGTCTCTCACACTACTCTGTGCTCCGCTGCGCAAACCTCATAAAATCTTCCTCAAACATACTACATAATGCACGCAACAAGACCCGCCTAATGAGTTTGAAAGGGATAGATGTTTAGTGACAACGTAAGAGCGAAAGAGTCACAGTATATGCGCTCGGAAATGCGCATCACAGCAGAAGGGGACGGCGCGATTTTGAACGTATAATCAGGAGAGGGAGGGGCGAAGCGTGGCTGCTGTTGGTCCAAATGGTGAATTATTGAACACTACGACCGCCCTTTGGGCTGCGAGTGACGCGGGGGTGAAACCCGAGGCGGGGGAGAGGACTTCGCGCGCCTTTCCGACGTCACACCAATTTTGAATTTGGAACGGCCATCTTAGCCGCGCTGGCTGGAGCCCGGTTGCTCTTTTAGTGACAGTGACAGTTGACCATAGACTTTTTGTTTTTAAAGTGATGGGTATTAGCGTTGTGGCACATTGAGGATTGACCGCAGGTTTGTATAATTAATTCATTAATTTTTATTTCAACAAACCGTTATTCTTATGGCCCAAACGGATCGAAGGATCAAAACGTTTTTCATTGTAAGAAAGCAAACCAAGTCTAGTCTAAGTTACGCACTACGGCGCGATGAAATAGCATATTGTAGGTAGAGCCTCTGCCTGCGATCCTGCATCCTATTCAAAAAATAGTTTATGTTTACGTTGTACGAGCAATCGCACATTATTATTTACATGTAGGTCAGGAGCCAGGGCCCTAATTTACGCTAAAATACGTAATTAACATAACTTACTCGTTTGGTTATTAATTACTTGGATAGGTAAGTGCAGTCCTTGTTCTTGTGGTTAAGATCTAAGTGTCTTTACAAAAACAATTTATAAATTGTTTTATCCCTGCTCAGTATTTACGAATTTTAAATTAACTACTTAATAGGTCGTGTCTATGCTTTGCATGACAAAACCGCCATTAAATTGTTGCTCATTATTTTATTTCAAATACATATTTCTCATTTTATAGAACACCTATAAAATGTCACGGTAAAAGTTAATTATATTCTATCCCATAGCGACTATTATTTTAAAATCTGATTTTATGTGCTGTAGGTAGTGAGTTTTCCCTCATCTTTGCGTTCCCCAAAGTTCTTTCGGGGCTGTGACGTCGCGATGCCCGGAGTCAGAGTAAAAAGTGTAGCCTTAAAATTACGACCACTGGCTTGACGTCAACCCTCCTATAAATCCTAAACCCCGGCTGCATATACCTATCGGCATTCTAAAGTAATAACCATTGCAATATATCATTATTACTTACCAATAATTATTATATACTTATTCGTTATTATTCATACGAATTCTTTCCTGCATTTAAATTGCCGATATTTTCAATATTTTCAATCATTACCGAGTGACCAATAAACGTACAGACAAACGATTTAAGTAATAGGAACTCTATTTTTTGGAATGGATGAAACTGTCAAGACAGGATTGCGTACAAAATGCGCAAAATCCTGGTGAATAGGTTTGTAGAGCCAGAAAAATTAAATAACATTTATCTCTGCTACTATATTTTCAATCTCAAAAAGATACAGAAAATAAAAAGATAACAATTTAAGAAAAAAAAATTTATCATCTCGTTTTGACGAGAAAGAAGGACATATAAACACAGTTTCTTATTAGTTATTTAGTATAGATGGAAGTATGGAAACAGCAGTCTGCATTTGAATCATGTTTAACTATTTGAAAGGGTGAGAGAGGCAGTGTATATACAGGGTGTTATGGCAAAAGACAAAAATTATATTCGAGTGATATATGGCAAAATTATATTCAGGACATAAAGATGACGCTGCCGAGCATGCCTACTACTATGATGAACTTTAAAAATCCTATCTATCATTGTGTAATGCTGCGACCGCACTTACCACGAAGATTTATCACGACAGGTTTACTGCGAACTGTGGCGTATTCAAACCTTGGTGACGAATTATTATTTTTACGTATGCTATTGTAATTGGCATTATGGTCGCGTTGCGTAAAAAACACTACAAACCAACTTATAAAAAGTAAAATATACCTATATTTGCAAAACTAATATGTAAGAAAAAATGCTTGAACATCCGGTGACCGACGCATTCACAGGAACCACACAGTAACCGATATATTTGGAAACACTTCCGCGATCTAATCCCCTACTTTCTTCCATTTACCGCGGATTATCGACGGATTACCGAGTTACCGACAAACGGACAGACGGACACTGCAGACAGCCTGACGCCGACATGATTTGACTATTTATATGTTTGAATGTTTATTGCGTACAACATAATTATCTTACTAATATTATAAATATTATAAATACAATATTATAAATGCGAAAGTCTGGGAGGATGTATGTGTCTATGTATATTTGATACTCTTTCACGCAAAATGTACTGGACTGATTGTTATAAAATTTGATACACGGGTAGAACCCCCCGGGGCCCCCCGGGGCGCAGCTAGTTTATAATAATATTACAAATGCGACAGTCTGTCCGTCTGCCATGCATTCACAGCTAAATCACTGGGCCGATTTTGATGAAGTTCTAATAGACCCGGGGTCAAACATAGGATACGAGAGCGGGCAACAGCTACTTAACTGCTAACTGACGTAACACCTATACATGGATTTTCACAGAATGTATTCCTAATTCAATCCGTGGGCATTAAATGGAATGAAGCACACATAACGACCTTCTTTGCAATGTTAATGGTGTGGCTTTCCATTGCCTTCTCTATTTCACACACAAGATGATAAATTATCGATTAGAGTGCAGGTTTCCTCACGATGTTTTCCTTCCCCGGAAGCAAGCGGTGGTCTACGAAAACACAAGAATAAATTTTGTATAGCAACTCTCGTGGCATGCGTAGGATTAGAACCTAATTACCTCTTCAAGAATTCAGAAATTATTCAAATGTAGTAAAAAATGTAGACTGCTCTATTCTACAATCAGCGAGGGCCCGTCCGCGAAGGGTCGGCAGTCACCTGAGGCCCAGCTGATTGTCCTGCGATTAGCTCACTCAGAGTAACAGGATCACTGCGACCTCACGCCCTCCAACACAACACTGTCACAGACAATTAACTGGGGGAGTGTGATGTAACTAGCTGGTTGTAAAACGATTTCAAATTTTAATATTTCTTCAAAATATTATCCAAGGAGATTTTCCTGAATACTTTCAAAACTGCCAACAACTTTAGAACTTTTTGAATAATATTATTTTATCTTCTTCTATAAGTACATATAATAGGGCTGTAAGTGGGCTATGTCTGTACACAGATCTTAAAGCAAAATAATTACGGTGATCGTTATAGGACTAATAGATGTAATTTTTTTTTAGAATTTTTGTTCGCGCATAAACTACTGCATAGAATTAGATGCGGTTTTCACAGCTGTACCTATACAGCTGTGAAAACCGCACCTATACAGCAGGTATACCAGATTTTAAGCTAGACTATCCCCTAGGATAGTCTAGCTTAAAATCTGGTATAGGTTTCATCGTGATACTTTACTTACTAGGGCGAAGCTTACTTCGCTTATCTTATCCGGTCCCGTAAATCGATTTTGAAAACTTCCAAAGTTACTAAAACTTCGGTAATTTTCTTCTCTTGTCGTACTTTTCAAACCGTCTATAGACTCCGTACGCTTTTCCTAAGGGGCAGGTATTAGATAACATTTTCCGAGGGCGTTAATGAGCTCCCTGGTTCATTGTCCGGAGTCATACACCGTCATACACAGCTCACTGAGCTCGTTGTGTGTAATCGAGAGAGCGATGTTATTGGGTGAGTTGATTTGTTTGGACGTGTATAAAATATAATTGCTGTTTATAATCATATTTTATGAAAGAAGGGTGCGACACGGGGTGTAACTAACTGTGAGACATAATTTCTATTAGGTAACTAGTTCTCTCTAATCTAGAGCCTTTAGGAGGCATCCATCATGTCTAAATGCGATCCAATTTAAACTGAAGTCAATTTTTAATACTAATGGGATTCATTTTAAGTTAGGTTAGGTAGGTAGTAGGAACAAAAATTGAATATGAGTATTCAATTTTTCAGGAAACAAAAATTGAATTGCGCTGCATTTGAATCGTTCCGTAAAAGTTAAGGTGTAGGATTGCAGATCATACAAATGTATTTAAATATGTATTTTATTACCTGTATAAGCACCCACTGTGGTGTGTATGAAAAGAGTGATGAGTTACTGTATATTAATAATATAGTACAGGAATATGAGTATTCATATTTAAGGAAACAAGGATATATAGGAAACGAGTGATATTTGTCAGGATCGTGGCAACGGGAAATCCCTAGTTTCTGTCTACCTCTATGAAAAAGCGTGACAATATTTATATAATCCCCTACTTTTCAATAACAATAAATAAGTAAATATATATGTATAAACTAGCTGATGCCTGCGACTTAGTTCGCGTGGCCGATAAATTTTTGGTATGGAGTCAAAATTATTAGAGAAATTTAATTGTACAATGTAACGATACCTATACATACAAATATATAAATGTGTTTATCATTTTACACGTAACGATGCCACGGACAGACAACAAACACAGACACTGTATACCATTCTGTTTGGGTTGGGGGTTAAAAACGAAAGTATTCTTAACCATCCACTTCCTTTCGGAAGCGACAAAGCTTATAATACACTCCATCGCTTTCAATTCTATCACTTTTTCAAAAGCTTCTTTCACCGCTGCCGCTGTGCAGCATTATTATTACCTTAAAGCGACTATTTGCAAACTAGTGGGTAAACTATAGCTATTATACCACATTAGCGCTAAATTCTCGGATTTGCCTCTCACAATCCAAGTGTAGTTCCGTCGGGTACGACCACTCTTTAAATCCTTTCAGAAAGGGAGTTAAGTTTCTTTGTGTATTAAGTAGAAATTAAGTTACTTTGTGTAACACTTTCATTTCGATTGAACAACGCAATTATAACAAATTGGAATGAAAAATATATTTATCAAAATTCGGATTACAAACAAAATTGAGATGTAAAAATGACAGAGTAATGTTAGGTGGTTACCTAGGTAGGTAGCTTGTGTAGGATCTTTGAAGAATTTTTTATGATAATAAGAGTTTTTTGTAATTCTTTTAACAATCACAACTCGTGTCATCAATAAGTAACCTTAACCTTACCTTACCTAAGTAAGGTACATCCTAATTTTAAGGATTTTATTTAATTTCGTGCTTCTCTGACGTAACAACTTCAAAATAAATAAAGTTTCTTATAAAAATTATAAACAAAAAGGCGAAAAGTCCTGAGTTTCGCGGGCATATTTAAATAGCCTACTTGACTAAATTAAAACGGTAGTATAGGGTAGGAGCCACTCCACGTCAAGCATGTCTAAATTGATTTACATATTCCGTGTTAGCCCTGAGGGATATTTTACTATAGGTACAGTGTAACAAAATATCCATCATGACAAACATCAGCTAGGTAGGTACTGCCTAACATTTTATAGCTCTATCAGTATGTCCACAAAAATTTATTCCTTCTAAAACACATCACAAGTCTCATTACGACATTTCAATTAATTCCTTACAAATCAGAAGCTATTACAAGCGACAAACATTTCCATTACAAATTATTTTATCCGCAAATTACACCGACCCCAAATAAACAACTTGTATGAACCGCGTATAATAACGACCACTCTAGAAGACCCCTATTTGGATACAAATTTCATAGAAACGTTTCTAACGTGATAGTTCAAGATATAGTGGTCGTTTTTAATGACCTCTGACTTGCCAAAGAGATTATCGGATTGCGAAAGAGATAGATATATAGTCTGCTGAATGTGTGAGCGAGACGGATAGTGATTAAGGGTGGATTACGGTGACGGATGTCGGCGGCAGCTCGCGATGCGAATTTAATGACATCTTGAGTTGACAGATGTCAAATGATGGCGCGATTTGCGGATTTTCGCTCTATGATTTCGAATACCAAATCGAGTGTTTTTTCTTAGATTTATTGAAGATTTGATTGTAAGAAAGGGACGTTTTGGATTGAAGTATAAAAACGTATTCCGGTGACAAATTCATAAATATCGCGCGTTTTGATGAAAGCATCCAAGTTTTTGCGATATTTTGAGCCTATTATCCACTTGAAATGAAGTACCTACCTAGCTTCAATAGGCATTGCAAGTAAGATCTTACATATTGTGTAAAGAAATTACACATTATTTCTTTCGTCGAATTATAATCTTGTTCCCTTAAGATTTTTTATAAATATAGTTAGGTTTACCTATCTACTTACGTTTCAAGACAACCATGAACGACTCTAATGAAATCTACCACCAGTGTAACACACTCGAAAAGAAGAACACTATCTGTAAGTTCGATATGTTACTTATGGCTATCAGATACTTTATCAGCAAGCGACGAAAAAGTCCTTGATCTAGTGTCAATTTTGTAACATCATTGTAACAATGTCTGTAAATCAAATTAAAAGCTGGAATACACCTTATTTCACAGCATCCCCGGTAAATAAACCACATCATCATCATACTCAAATATAAACAAACGTACAATCAAACAGTCCATTTATGTAATACGGAAATGTTTATCTTGTTATCCCTACGTGTCAAGGGTGATCGCAATATCCTAACAGCTAATATCACTAAATATCTCATAATCTTCCATCTCCACCCTTAAACCAACCCCCTTAAGTAACTCCTAAACTAAGCAATTATTAACCATAATACCAACGAAATAAGATTCAAAATTATTTGATGAAAAAACAAAGTCCTTACCTACACTCAAAATTGTACTTTAAATTGTTACGCACAGGGTATAATTTTGTTGGATTAAAAAGAAAAATCTAGGGAAGCATACATAAAGTATCGTTAAAGATAATTAGGGTATTTTGATTAAGAACTTTAACTGGGTATGTTTAAAATTGATTTTCCATTAAAACGAAAAGTACGTAATATCTGATATCTGAAGAGCTCACCCGAGGGATGGATTTAAATTCCAGGAACTGTCATTAAATAATAATAAATAAATAAATAAATAAATAATAAATATATTAGGACAAATCACGGATCAGGATTGAGCTAGCCCCAAAGTAAGTTCGAGACTTGTGTTACGGGATACTAACTCAACGATACTATATTTTATAACAAATACATATATAGATAAACATCCAAGACCCGGGCCAATCAGAAAAAGATCATTTTCCATCATGACCCGACCGGGGATCGAACCCGGGACCTCTCGGTTCAGAGGGAAGCACTTTACCACTTCGCCACCGAGGTCGTCATTACAGTAATCCTGTCTAACAAAATTAAAATTTTGTACAGAAAACATATATATCCAAATTTATTTTGTAGACAATAAATACTGCTCTCTATAACTTTCATGCTCGATTTAAAATTACCTTAAAATTAAATTTTTCTCCTGATTGAATTATTGATGATTAATCAATAATTCAGTATTTCACGTATTTTACTATTTTTGATGTAGTGGTAAGTAGTTGTAGTTGAAGAACTGGAACTTGATTGACGAATGAACTGATTGACATAGTTAAAAGCTCTTTTTACCGCCGACGGATGTGAAATATACAAGGACAAATCACGCATCATAGTCATTTTAATTTAATTTCCTATGTGATACAATTTCTGCAATACAAGCATACAGCTAAAACCAACATTTAGATTTCAGCGACATATAAAACGAATCCTGATCCTAATATATATATACATAAAGTTTGAAGTATGGTGAAGGACATGGGGTACCTCATCTCAGAAAAATAACTGTTTCTGTGGGAAATTTACGCGGGCGAAACCGCGGGCAAAAGCTAGTATTACATAATTCAAAAATCGTCTCCGTAATGATATTAGTTCAATGTCACATCTAATCCAACGCGTCAACTTATCACCGGTAATAATGATAATGGGTGATGCGAGATAGCGCAGGCCGCGGTGATAAGATGGCGGCGATAAGCTCGGCCGAGCTTCGAGAGCTTTTCATTTTCTAAAAGAAACTTGGTGAGCTTTAAGGGAATTAACGTTTTGCTGGCAAGTTAAATTTTTACCGACTTTTTTATCCGTCACCGTGATATTGTATACAGTTAGTTCATAATATAACCTCGCGAGATTGTAAGTTTGCAAATTGAATAGGTTCTACATGTACCGTCAATTTTCGATGGAAATCACTACATCATAACTATGCTACATAGGTATAAAAAAAAGTCGCTACCCGCTGTTTGTCTGTCCCTACCTATAATAGACAGTGTGATTCTTCAGGAAGGTGTAGGTATAATGAAACTAGCGACCGGTCCTGGCTTCGCTCGGGTAAAACCATATTTTTTGTATTTTATTTTGGAAAAACAAACAGTTACGTAATAAGGCATAATAAGTAAATCATTATCAGTAAACGGTAAAACATTCCGCGTTGAAATCAATAAAACATCGGGCAGGTGTGGTTGTTGGCACAAAAGCCAACAGCGAGCTTACCAAAGCCATTGTCTCAAGCTCCCTCGCGCTGCGACCGTTGCTATCGAGCTTTGAGCCTTGTTTACCAAACACTAATGTTATGAGTTCATTCTATGTGTAAAAATAAAACTGTACAAATCGATGGAGTCTAATATATATTATCTACTAGCTGATGCCCGTGACTTCGTTCTCGTGGCCGAATAATTTTTGGTAAGGAGTCAAAGAGAAATTTAACTGTACAGAAGATGCTCATACGACTGAAATATATATTTCCTATAGTTTAGCTGAACCATTGTGACTCTTCTTCGGGTGTTCCAGATCTTCGATTTTTATACATCAAAAGGGATTTCCTAGCATTTCCATATTTCCTATAGTTTCTCTGGACCATCATCGGTGTGCATCAGGTGTTCTAGATCTTCATTTTTTTTACCTCAACAGAAAATGCTCATCAGGCTGAACAACTTTTGTTAAGTCGTTATTTCTATATTTCCTATAGTTTAGCTGTGCCGTACAGCTAAACTATAGGAAATATATAATAGATAAACATAGTTTTTTTTCAAATTCTTTCTCTGTTACGATGTAAATGTGCACGATTTTTTTTCTACTGTTTTATTATATGTATTGATATAGAATATAATATATTATAGTATCGTCGAGGAAGTCACAATGTGATTTGTCCTTATATGTTTATATTATTATTTATTTACACTTGCTTCCTGTGCGGGAAGGCATAACACTTGCTATTATTCTAAGGAAAAAATACTACAAATATTTACTTATATCCCAATGCTATATATAACAACAATGCTATATATACTCGTAATAACATAAAAAAATATTAGCGAAATATCATAATTAGCTTCTTCTCAGTTTGGCCAGCGACCTCCACGTCGACCCTCGTTCTCCAGATCGGAAACTCTTGTTTTTCAAGAGTTGAAAACGAAAAAAATATATTATTATTATTTGTCTCTATCTGGCGATCTACTCGAGCCCCGCAACGAAAAGAGAAACTTTCTTACCTTTACTTTCGTACTTATGACAATTCGGCATGAAAGAAGGGCGGCAATCCCGGGAGAAGGGAATTAATTACAATCAAATTTTTATTAGGTACTTAAAATTTTAAACGCAAGTTTTTTATTTACTTGTGTAAATAGAAAACTCGCGTTTTTATTTGGATTTGTATCCAAATAAAGTCCTGAATTATCTTACCTACCTATTTGCGGTAGAAAATAACAAAGCTTTCGGCTCTATTATTCAGCAGGGACTAAAAGCTTCCCCCTCCCCTTCCACATCAAACCCGTGAAACCTAAAGCTCTAAGTTCGAATCAATTGATCAAACACACCACCAATTATAATTATTTGCGTGGCGCGACTCGCGACCATATTTCTCGGGTTAGCGGATTCGTGCGCCGTTTGGGCTTATTCCAGTGTCGACACAGTTCTAACTCGCCATATAAAAATACGCATTTAATATTTAAGTCTTAGCTTTACTATACATTTTGTAGGAGCAAAATTTCTTTAATAGTTCAATAGATTAGACTAGACAGGTCTCATTCAAATACCAACATTGCCATGGGTAGTTTAATTATTCTAAAGCTTATATTATATTATTCGCATTGACAAAAAAATACATTTTTGCAGCAATAAGGAAATTATGGTAAAGGAAAGAAAAATATATTGAAGACCTTATTAAGTAAGATATGAGTCGGTTAGATAAAACAATCAAGTTTTCGATTTGTTTTACAAAAATATATCGTTGTCGAGGTTTCGAGCCCAAAAGTAGGAAGTAAAGATGACAATGATGATGCCTAATCGGGAACGTGTCGAGAACGGAACGAGACCCCGCGGCGTTCCGTTTCGCCCTCATTGTCCCCTGGCCCCGCGGGACGGGGACATTGTTTCCCGGGTCTAAAGTGGTCTGTTGTCTGAATCCCGGTCTGCAGGGAAATGTGCTTCAAGTGGTTTATTAGTTCGATTGTTAATTAAAGGCAGATGTTTAGGTAGTCATATTAAAATTTACATAAATAATCTGCTAGGTAGGCATGTTCTACTGTTCTTCGCTTTCCTGATATTTTCCACGAGGTCAATAGAAGCTATCATTTTTATTATCCTTCTTTTTACAAGCTTTTATTTAACTTGCAATGTATGTAGGTACGTAAGTATGTATGTTCGGGCGGAATCTTGCAACTCAGTTTTGCAGGACTATGTATTTGGTAATACATAGTCTTGTGACCCGGTGCCGGACCGGGCCCGGTGCCGGACTGGGCCCGGTCGCAATGCGCCGTTGCGTCGACGCAGCGCGTAACGCTGCATCGTACTCCGTTGTTTTCTATAGGGTTTGACACTGTAATGCGCTGACGTGCGTCGATACTTCATACAATTTCTACATTCTACTCATGGATTTAGTAAGTACTACGGAGTACCTGCTAATTCCATGGTTCTACTGCGTCGATCCATCGACAGATGTCAGCATGACGGAGGACGTCGCAGCAATGGGAACACGCCCTGAGTCTCTGTTCTGTGCAGCACACGACCGGCGGCGCGAGCGCGGCGACCACCACACAAAGCGGAGCTTGAGGGCGCATTGTACTTACTGTTTTAAGTAAATTGCGTCGGGTGCCGGTGTAGAATAACGACAGTGCAGATATAAGGTCATATATCTATCGTACTCTCAGAGCTAAATTAGAGCTCAGTTGTGATGCGACCTCCTCAGTTATGACCTCCGTCGACGGATCGCCGCAGAAGAACTACATATTCCGAAATCGACACCAAGATAACATTGGCCTCATATTTTTATGATATCTCTCAAGCCATAATTAGATTGAACTTTGTAAATTTCCCTTCGGCCACATTGGAAACTATCGTTTGGAAACTGGTTTCCTAACCAGATATATTTTTCTTCATAACAATGTGGGTACACACTAAAGCAATGTTATAAGCATAAAAGCACTATTACTTAAGTCTTAATTAATAAATAATTAAACTTATATCGGAGCCCAGGGTTCGCTTTCCTACTTTTTCGTGCGAATTGGAGACGAAAAAGTAGGGAAGTTGATCCTGGCTGGGCTCCGACGCTCAACAGCCATGGAAACATCCGGGAATGCGCTCAGATGAGAGATATATACTTATATATTTATATTATATATACATGCTTAATTTTGTATTTATTCTGTATCTTTATTGTCTCTGGCTCTCGGTGTTTTGTACCGCGCGGCTGGGGTTGTGTTTGGCGGTAGTACCCTTTTTGATGAAGTCTGCTCATTGTCCGCAAATCGTTTGCAAACATTTCTCGAATTGGTTTTTTGAAAGGATTCGTGATGCGGAGTGACGAAGTGCAGTATTCAAATGACGTTACGAGCGCTAGGAGGATGTTTTATTTTTATATTTTGGCCTGCGCTATCTCTTGAACAGATATTTACTTTAAAACTCTCAATAAAGTAATACCTATGTTGTTTGTGTATTACTTGTCAAAAATTAAGAAAACTGAGATTTCCACCCTGTTATTGCATTGTTTAAAACGTACATTAGGCTAAGTATACCTTAATTAGGTAGTAAACGTACATAAGAAAAAATAAAAGATTGGTAACTACTACTTTGTACTATTATACTACGGTATACTATATATTGTACGGTACTATTTTGACCTAGGAGGGATCTCCTAGCCGAAGTCGTGGCCTGTGTCAACTACTTACTAGGCATACGATAACACGCTGCTTGAACTACAATTAAATATTCTAATTAACCAATGACGTTGTGTTGTGACTCATATCATAACCCTAATTCCATCCATACATAAAAATCAGCGCCCCAATAATGGTCATGACACAATAAAATGATTGTAAAATTTTAAAAATGTTTTGTCCACAGATGCGATGCAGCCGTTCCAGACGAGCGGCCGCTCGGACGGTCCGCGCGAGTCCTCGCCGGACCGCGCCAAGTCCCCCGACACCCCCGCACCCCCCGTCCTCAACTTCTCCATCGCCCGGCTCATGGAGCCCGACAGAAAGAAGTCCACATCACCTGAAGCACCGCCGCCATTTTTGTCTTACGGAGCGCAACTCCTCGACTCGGCGTTTAAGCAATACATTCCCGCAGCAAGGAGACAGCTGTCTCATTACCCGCTTCTCTATTATGGTCCAGATCTAATATCTTTAACTTACGCCCATCAGTTACATCTACCTAGACCCCCAGCCCCGACATCGCCGGTCCGACCGCAGAGCCCTAGGGCTCCGGCGGCAGATCATGCTGTATCGTCCACGACAGGTCCAACTCCATCACCGGCGAAAAACAAGTCGTTCGCGTGCGGAGACTGCGGAAAAGTTTTCAACGCACATTACAACCTGACCAGGCATATGCCCGTCCATACTGGAGCCAGACCATTCGTCTGCAAAATCTGCGGGAAAGGTTTTCGACAAGCGTCAACTCTGTGCAGGCATAAGATCATACACACGTCAGAGAAGCCACACAAGTGCTTGACGTGTGGAAAAGCCTTCAATCGGTCGTCCACCTTGAACACCCACGCAAGGATCCACGCTGGATACAAACCCTTCGTATGCGAATTTTGCGGCAAAGGATTCCACCAAAAAGGCAACTACAAGAACCACAGACTGACCCACAGCGGGGAGAAAGCGTACAAATGTAACATCTGCAATAAGGCTTTTCATCAGGTCTATAACCTAACTTTTCACATGCATACTCATAATGAAAGGAAACCCTTTACTTGCAGCATATGCGCGAAAGGATTTTGCAGAAATTTCGACTTGAAGAAGCACACGAGGAAGTTGCATTTAGGAGCTGGTGGATCTAACAATGGAGACTCGTCGTTGGACACTCAGGACGAGTCAACTCAAGAGGCTGCTCCGAGCCCAGCGGAAGAAGTCAGCAGAGCAGCTTTTCGTCCATTTTTAGGGTCCACTTACCCCCGACTGCTGGACGCCTCGCGTATGACGGCTCCCAACACTTTCTTTTCCAAGTTGTTGTGACCAGGGGCTCCGTATTTTAATAGTTTCGGGGACTCCAACGAGTGAATTGAGAAGGATTTGATTGTACAGTTAGCTAATCATGTAGTAGCATATATGATTTTAAGAAGAAGCCGAAAACTTGTCGTCAGTCTGTAATTGGCTTGGAAAGTTTGACGAACGTGTGGTCTGAGGGCCAATTTCAAATGAAGACAGTGTTATACGACAATTTGTTGTTTTCATAAATTTTGTTATGCAAAATCTTAGACTTTGGGGTAAAAACTTATCTGTATGTATAGTTTTTGAGATACAGGTGGTCCCTCAGACGACACTATGACGACTGAGGGCATTTCGTAAAACATCGTAACTCGCTTATTTGGCTTTCACTAAATGTAATTCCAACTGTTATAATTCTTTTGAAATATTCACTAAATCCCAAACATAATTTCATAGAATTCCAAGAAGTGGGTCCTCAGACTACACGCTACTACATTTTTATTTCATTCCAAACTTCATTTATTCATTCCACGACGACCGAAATTCCTGTTTCCGATATTCTCGACTAATTAATAATTGACGTTAAAACGATTTTCCTGGATTAAATAATGTATACTTTCGGAAATAAGCGTTATCAGGAATAATTGGAAAAGAATGCAGTTTATTGTGATAACCTCACTAGTTCATTAAACGAGTTAACTAGTCAAATGTTGTGTGATTGTGGATGGTCCGAGCATCAATCAATCAGTCGAATCATTTATAGTGGTTGTATTAATTAGATCTGGGTTTTGATAGGCATAATTGTGTCTATTCTCCATCTAGTCTTATGAGAACTACAATTGAAAACTCATTGAGTGAGGACAGGATTTTGATATTATATTTGATAACGTTTGCTGAATCGATATCCCGAAAAGGAATTTCACTGAAGCGTTGAGAGTGATAGGATTGGTCAGAAACGAAATTCAGAATATTTATATAGTAGAATTTGTAACATATTAAAATGGTTGTAAATATTTTAAGTCAGTATGATGTATATAAATGTGATGTATATTAGATAATTATTAATGTAAATATGCTCAGAAAATATCCCAGTGTGACAACTAAACCTCGGCACGAAATCGTAAATGTGGTACTTTCCCCCAATCGCGCTTATACGTGAGTCATGCCCCATTGCTCCGTAGTCCTATGCCACATTGACGTCCGTTAAAGGACCAACGCAAAACAACGTGGACATTGTTTGAAGTCACGACGTACGTCAACGCACGTCAGTGCGTCAAAACCTATAGAAAACAATAGAACACAAGAGAGCCACAACGTGCTGTGCGCTGTCGCAACGGAGCGCAACGGAGCAATGGGGAATGGCTCTTACCGTGCTGACATGTTTCTAACTTTTAGTTTTGATAACGGCAACGTTCGTTTATGGTTCAATTTCGATCCCAGAATCTGTTGAACCATTTTCGCCATTCAGAAACGGTAAAAAATTGCGGATCGATCTTAGTTCAATTGCTATCCAGCTGAAATTATTTGTGCGATCGAAGGGCTTGTGTAACTCTGCACATCAGCTACTTCAGGCGACAGCTACTTCAGGCGATTACTCCTCGCAGAATAGCGCCAAGCTATACTACTTTCTTTCTACTGAAATTCTTTATGTAGTGTGGCATATTTTTATAATTTTATTATTATTAATATGTGAGGTGACGCAAGTATGCGGGAAGTAATCGCCTTAATATTGGCGCTATTAGCGTGATATGAAGATCCATTCAAGGCAATTTGATATGCAGTAGACGGTAGGTACATTTCCGTTAAGACATATAAACCTTTCAATTTAACTGACACGGTTTTCGATCGAATAATTGACTTATATTTGGGAATTTGTTAATAAGATTATTAATTAGATACTTTATTTACATTACGTGTTAGCGGCCGTAGTATTCAAACTGCAATATGAGATGTAATTAAATATAACTACACTTTATGAAATTCACTTTTTATTCAATCCTTAATTTCCCAAAGTGTAGGGCACAGGAGTATCGAATCCCTACTCCCGCCCGTGGTGTAGGCGCATGCGCATACTCTCAACCTCAATGGCGTAGTGGTCACAACGCTCGCCCGTGTCGTCTGGGTCAATATTCCCGTCTGTTTTCACAAATATTTGTCTGTGGATTTGAGTGGATATTCATCAAATAAAGTTTGTACCATCAATCATCATCTCTGGTTATTATAAAACTCTTCTGTAACTGACAGACAGACAACGCGCAGACAAACCTACTGGGCGTAGAAATGTCTTAGATCAGTCTTAGATCATCCTCGGAGAGTAGTATACAGTTATTAAAAGATTCAAGACAAATTCAGGAGCAAAAGCTAGTTTTACAAAGAACTTTATGAGAACTGAACTATTAATTATTATTAGCGACAATAACAATGGAAGACCGTCATTCTCATTCAATAAAAGTGCCATTTTAAACAATAAAACTGCGAAACTCAGTATAAACAGAATTACTCTCGAACCCACTTCCGGTTCCGGATCAGCCGTTATCGGAGTCAGTTTTGTAAAGCGCGAGCTTTTGTGAGCTCCGGCGGGCTTTGTAAGCTCGTGCTCACGCGGCGCTTTGTGTGAACTGCACAGTCCAAATTATATAGGCGGATCGCCCTTGCAGTGGCTCTCAAACTATTTATGATCAACTAGCTATTGCCCGCGGCTCCACCCGCGTGAATTTCTTACGGAGACAGCTCCTTTTTCCGTAATGAATATATGCTTTTCCGTACACAACTATATGTTTTATTTAAAGAACTTTACTGCACACAATTACAAAAATATATGTACATGTGGTGGACCTAAGTTCTTTTTCATTATATGTAAGTACGCCAAATGTCTAAGATTTGAGTAACCAACTTCTTCTTTGCGAGTCCACAGCATTTGGCAACGAGAACATGTCAAATTATATCTTCTCAAAATAGAACTCAGTGGCATCACTTCTAGCTGTTATCCCATCAGCGCGAGTCCAGGTACAACCAGGTGTTTGGGATCTCAGGAACTCAAGAGAAACGAGCAGATGAGACGTTGTCTGCGGAGAGACAGCAAATCTTAAAAATATATTTTATCTATCAAACACCCCTTTTACATTTATAATATTGGGATTGGAATTAATTGTAATCTACAGGGTTACTGCGGTATCTAACGCATAACCTTCCAAAGGCACATAAGGTACATAGAGACAAATAAACACCTTTTATTCTACGACTTTTGCCTAAACGTAATAAATACAGAAATATATATTTTTTTAGTTTTAATGTCGTTTCTATAAAACGTTAACTCTATGTTCGATTCCACTAACTAACGCTACTGTACTGTCTCATGTGGCTTGTCTATTATATAGAGTTAGATGTGTAGAATCGCAAATTAGATTGTATTTTTTTATATATAAAAAAAACTACGAATCACGAAAAGTCGTAGATTAAAAGTTGCTTGTTTTGATGTACCCAAATAGTCTTTAGGAGGATTTGCGTACCCGTATAAGCTCTGCCTCGCTTCGGACGGCCCCGGAAATAAGAAACTCAAATTACATATAAAATTTGAGCTTCTTATTTCCCGCTCCATGGTGTAACTTTTTTTGTTTGGTTTTTGATTTCATAAAATATCTTTAGATATTTTATTATCTAAAGAGACTGTAATTATTAATTATATATAGTTTGAGAGCCACTGTCCACACGTCGCGTTCCCAAACTGCAGTTAGTAACTCGAGTCTAATTACGAGTTACGAAAACACCGTGATCGCGCTGCGCTTTTGTCAAGCTCCGAGCTTTGTAAAAGCACAATGCGCGGGAGCAGATTGACTTTAATCACGCGACCGTTGAGTATTGTTCTTGCTAGTTGGGGTCGACGCTATAGTTTAGGAGAAACACTCCATAATGCTGGTTGATTCGGATATTTGATTACTGCAGCGCAGACGGCTCTCAAGTGGCAAACAATTTAACCGTTATATAAAAATTCAAATCATTTATTCAGAAATGATTTCTCACAAGCTACAAACTACTGGCATTTCGGAACGACCACTGCTGAGAAGAAAAGCCGAAAGAAACTCATTTGAACAGTGTTGGTCCCTATCATGCTAGATCGGCTTACCATTATTGTTTCTTACAATTCTTTTTTCTAATAATATATAAAAGTACATAGTCAAAAAGTAAAAAGTATATCAAAACAGCTAACAACTAACTTAGACTGGCTGCGGAAGCAACCGGAATAGCGCTCTGGTGAGGGAATTACTAAACTTTATACGCATGTTAAGTATTGTGTGTACTGCGCTATAAAAAGCATAAAAACGAGTAGCCATTTAGGTAACTAAATCGAGAACTAATCGGGAAAAAAATGGTAAAACAACCACTACGCCACAAACAAATCCAATTGATTGTTTGTGTAGTGTATCGTTTGTGTAATTATTAGGATGCTACGGAACTGTTGACTACAACGCCTAATATAATTATATTTTATGTAACCTGTATAATTAACCGAAAGATTAAGGAGTCTTAAGATCCGATCCTAACACAATTTTTCAATTACTCAACTTAGGTATATGATACACATCACTTATTGACGTCAAAACATTACTTAAAACGAAGTAAGTCTACCGCCGACTTCCAAAGCGCAGTTTAATAACAATCAAGTGGACAAACTTCACCGCCTCCAACCTTTACGAGTATTCATAAATTTTAATCTCTAAAATTTGCCATAGATTCTGAAAACCTTCTATAGGTTTTCCGAATCGCTGATTGTAAACCTAGCCTTCCTGTTTCAGTCCGTACCAGTAAATTTCAGCACTCAGCCCCTAACTACGCGTGTCATGACACAGCCTCCGGACAAAAGCGAGCTGCCACTTGAACACGCCCGCACATTGTCTGGGTGTCTTCCATCGTGACATTGCTACGAGTAGAGCTATGACGCAACCAATAGCCGTAATGTTAATGAGATAAATTGATCCTTTGCAATATGTACCATTAGAGCTTTTAAGCATTTACATCGAATAACAAAATTATGTCAAAAAAACGAATGAATACCATATGTATTCATTTTCTTTTTTCAACTTTATTTTTTTTAATTATAATTGTATACCATGTGGATATTATCAGGTATACTGAGAGACGGACTTGGCTTAGTTCCGGCACCTCTGAAGGAAATTGTTTAAATTACCTGTCAACTTATATCTAGTACCTATTTGTGTATACAATTGAGGAGAAAAATAAATAAGCATGCCAGTGAACTTCTAAAAACTTATTAGCACTGAAAACATTTTAAATGTCTTAAAAGCGAACTTCCAATAATAAATATCGAAGATTCATCAAAATAAGATAATTCACTACCTTCAATGATTGAATGCAATTATGAAAATAATAAATCCATCTACACAATAGCTCCTAGCTCGAGCTACCGACCCTAACAGGATTGTCGACGCATCACCCGGGGAGCCTGACGCGACTCGACAGTCGAGGAGCCAGGAGCATATTGTTCCGTTTTTTATTACTCACTCCCTAGCTCCCCGACTAACCCGACAATAACGCGGATCTGAAGCTCTTCAAGACCCGCGGGCATGCAACGAATATGTAAGCAACAGAAGGGACGTCTGAATTTTACGATTCCCTGCCTAACTTTTTCCTTAAGTGAACGTGACATGACATTCTTCTTCTTCGACCAGTGTGCTGTGCACCCACCGCTGAGGGTAAATCTCATTATGCACTCGACCGACATTCATTATGGTTTTAAGCGCTCCGACACGCACATCCGAGTCCCTTCCCTTCCATGAGAATATAACATGAGTTTTAAATACATACCTACCTACATACCTTTTAAATTTCATCAAAATTGGACCAACGGTTCATACATACATACAAAAAATGTATTTTTGCCCATGGTAGACCTCGCTCGCTTCGCTCGCTCTGTCAATTATGTAAGATAATATATATACAACGATATATATCTTGACGTTTTAAGTATATGAATCATGGAAACAAAAAGTCGTTTAAAAAAAGATTTGATGGATCACTTGTCCATTCTATATTGTCACATACTCTATGAAGTTATTGTGATTTCCCTCGCTTTTTATATGATGTGTTCATTGGAGTGCAGTTAGCATAATGTTTGTGCCCCTCAGCTAACTCGTGTTTATTGCCAGTAATGCAGCCCGTGCGTTGTAACTATTCGATTGCTTTCGTTCGAGTGGTCGTAATGAGTTTTTGTTGATTGGTTGAAACAATATGGTGGTTATTAAAGTTTGTTATTAAATGTTGGGATCCTTAATAGAGAGGTATTGTTATGAACAAAAATAAAGGTTAAAAAGAAGGTATAAAAATATGGAAAAACGAACATAACGAGACTGGATATGGAACAGTTACTTTAACTAATGCCAATAAATTATTATTAATGATTTCTAGTCTATCTCATGAGAAATGGTAGGCTCTGACAAACCGAGCTAAATTTTTTGTGAAAACGCAACTCTATAGAAAAATATGTATAACAGACCCAACAATGAGATGGGTCTCATTATACGACCTTATAACTGCCGATGACCTTCCGATGTGGAGATGGAGACGAATAAGTTGGAAAGCGAACATTGGGCTCCGACGCTCATCGGCTGAGGAAGGAACCGGGTAAAGGCTCAGATGAGAGAGAGATTTACGATACCATCTATTATCTTTATAGAGCAACATAAGTAATGAAATATATCAATTTTTCAATAATGGCGAGGCACTGCGAGTTTCCGAGGCGACGCGCGCCCTGGGAACGCGACCAGCCGGTGCCCTTATTCTGACTTCAGATGATAATATACATCATTTACAAGAAATGTGTGACAGACTTAGTTTTAAGAAGTTCATGTGTAGCACGCATTGCTGGTATACCGCTGCAACAGATTGTTAGTAAATTACTCAATCACGCAAATTGTGCCGAACACATTTCTGTGACATTTGGTACACGAAACTGCAATCCATATTTTAGTAATATACATTTTTGTGTCGAGATAGTTGAAGGGGACATAAATTTTACATTTAGCCGCGGTTGAATGTGATTGAGGTTTGCCACCATATAAAAATATTACCTATGGTATGTACCATAATGTGTCTATACACACTATACCTTATATATTATTCTTGTTCAATTTTCGCAATATAACTCAATAACTAGTTACCAGAATAGGGCCGCGCGCAAACATTGCAAACGAGGAATTTGCACAAAACGCGAGTTTTCCTACAATGCTGTAATCCAGCTTTGTCTGTACAATACTGTACAATACAATACAGCTCCACAATCAGACGTAAGCCTATTAGGGCGGGGGCGAGTTCGCGAGAAACGCCTCAATAAACAGACAAACTGGACTGATATGAATTATTGTGATTTTACACAGCTCTCTAAATGTTTAATTGTGATTTAGCTATGTAGGTGGTACTGTATGTGAACCTGCACACACTGTCTCGTGTGTCTAGTAGATGACGTCACTACATCAGTGTCGCGAGAGTCGGAGGCGAGTGTGGATGTAGGAGACGGTTATCATAGGACATCGCCGAGCCAGTATAATTAGGTATATAGGTAATTCAAGTACTGATTAAATTTGTTTCTCTCGGCATTAGTTTGCAGCGGCTAGTAGTTTGCAGCGTTGGGAGAAGTATTATAAGTAAAATTGTAATTAGGTATACGTAAATGAACCTGTAAAATCCAATTCACAAATAAATGCTGTTACTTAAACAAATTATATTTATAACAAGTACTTAATTTATCAGAGAAAAAAATATTTGATATCATTATTTTTAAGCAACATAAATACACGCTCCTATCGGATACTATTAACATTTATAAAAAAGATACATATTTTCCAAAAAAAATACCTATTCAGAAACATAATGCTACGACTCTACGTGTTTGGCTACGAGATGCTACGACGGCGCTACGACGTGCTACGAGCGTAGCTAGCCACACTACCCTATCTTTTATCATAGACTAGCGGCCGGTCCCGGCTACGCTCGAGTAAAAACATAATAAATTATTCCTCAGGAATCACAATATCTATAGGTAAAAATCCGTGCAGTAGTTGACAGTCAGACGCGGCAGATGGCTTTGTTTTATAATAATATAATTGTATAAATTATGTACTCGTATGTCGTGTATTTATTTAAGTCGTAAATTATTTAAACTAAATAAATTGTAATTAAAATATGTGAAATGTATGGGAATGATTGTACCTACATTTGTTCCGTTTCCAAGACAAAACTGACTTCGCGGCTACACATCCACGAATGCAACCGGAACACAAGACGATGAAACTGATGAAAGAGACAAACTACAAATCGAACGCAATACAATTAATCGTAGGAAGTACTCGGATATTACACAACAATTGCATCCCAAATTGAGGAATGTTGTCAATAAACCCATTGTGACCACATTACTGCATCCTCCGACACCGGTCATCGGAAGCTTTGAGGAAAGCTCCATTGATGCCGGAACTTTAGCTTTTTTTTACATTAAGCAAGGATCAAAAGTGTTTAGGCTTGTATAACTGTGTTTGGAGTGTCGGCACAAATCAATTTTTGTTAGCTGGTTAAGGTGCAGATTTATTATAATTTATATTGTCTTTTTTAAAACGGAATATTTCGAGTTTCGACCGCTGCGGCCGCGCTGTCATTACAACTTTTCCAATTTTAACAACGACAAGAATTATTTTTTCTATCCAACTTTAAAATAATTAATCTATATTCCATCCTCAAGAAAATTGACGGATCGTAATGACAGCGCAGACGCAGCGGTCGAAACGCTCTGAGAACCACCAAATGCAAAATGTTGATTAATCATTACACCTACTTACTTCCCTCGAGAACTATTTTTTTTTCTGTTAGGACTCTTGTCTGAGCCCTTCCTGCGTGCGGAGTCTGAGCCGCGGATGATTCCAGCCAGACCAGCTCCTTTAGGAAGCGGAAATCCTTACTATTCAGATAATATCTTATATGTATATTGACGACCTCGGTGGCGCAGTGGTAAAGTTCTTGCCACTGAACCGAGAGGTCCCGGGTTCGATCCCCGGTCGCGTCATGATGGAAAATGATCTTTTTCTGATTGGTCCGGGTCTTGGATGTTTATTTTTTATTTGTATTTGTTATAAAATATAGTATCGATGAGTTAGTATCCCATAACACAAGTCTAGAACTCACTTTGGGGCTAGCTCAATCTGTGTGAATTGTCCTAATATATTTATTTTTTATTTATAATGTGTAAAACCAGAACCATGTCTCTTAAATGAACAGTTGTATTCAAGAGTCTAACAGACCGCGAACCCTTTGAATCGACGGATTTCTATTTCAGTTTAAATGTGTTCGTTCTGCATGAAAGTATAGTATATAAGTATACGTACATACAAAGATAATTTATAGATTTATGAAAATAGTAGACATATAAAGAAAGAAAGATGCTAAAGTAACTAAATTTTTAGAAGTATCGCATTGCATTTGTATATCAGTCTAATTTAAATATTTATTTATTCTTTGACAATGTAGGCACGCCCTTAACAATGAATGTCTCCAGGCGTGTCCCGCTGATTGGCTCAATGTCACGGAACCGAACCTCGATACCTCCGCACAAAGGCTACTCACTCAACAGCGGCGGAAGGCGGAAATCCGCGCGGATTTGCGGAGATGAAAGGATCTCGGTGACAATTACATGATGATTCTGTAACGACGGATTTATATTTCTTGATGTGCGAGCCTGTCATTAGCTATGGGTTCTGTAGTGCTCCATATTGTTTATTTAATTACATTTTTCATTAAGTACATTATTACAAAAGTTATGTCCAATATCTTCAGGCGATTTGAATAAAATCGGATGTTAGTTTTAGCAGGCAATAGCGACGAAAAAGATAATATTAGTTAAAATCACCTAATCTACAGCTTTTGTGTTGTAGCATATTATTGTCGTTTATTGCAATTTTCTCATATTTTATGACATATTAAGGATTAGAAAGAAGTACTGCATAGAAGAGCCTCAAATAAATAATAAAATAAATATACAAAACTTGTGGCAAATAAAATTAATTTAAAATATAAATTTGCTTTTAAAATACACAATTTTTGTGAGAAAATCTGTCATGTCCTCAATTCGACATTTGTTGAACCATTTCGCCAAGGAACCCTACAGATACCTGCTAGATAGCATACTGGTTGCGGTTGTGTGCAATCGTTGAGGGGAAAAAATGACAATAAGCTTAGACCGAAGAATTATCAGCTTTTGTGCAATATTTGTTGCCGAATGCAAGTATTCCCAATGACAGGATTACGACTGTTACAATGGGTTTACATGTAGGATGAAATTTTATTTAATCCTTATACTATTGACAGATAATAAATATGCTATTTATTAGTGTCCTTGATAACTTCAATTATTTGTGAAACTATGAAAGACTAGCTGCGCCCTGGTGATTCGTTCCCGTAGAAAATTCGGGATAAAAAGTACCCTATGTGTTATTCGGGTTATTCCAGGTTATATTCTCCGTGTGTACCAAATTTCATAACAATTTGTCCAGTAAATTTTGCGTGACAGCGTAACAAACATGCACACATACATCCCAAAATTTTCGCATTTATAACATTAGTACCTAGTATTTGTAGGATATTTTTGGAAGTATCCATATAGTTTCTGATAAAAATAAATTAATTAATTAGGTACCCAAATAAGTACCTAATATCTACGTATGGTTTTCTAAGTAGAGAATCTAGTTAGTTACCGATAAAAAACAATTATTATAATTAATACAAATTGTTTTTTAATTATTGTTTGACAGTTCTTCATAGTATGGCATTCGAACACGTTTTTTTTAATATACTACTGAGCAAGCAAAAAATACGGCCCACCTTATGGAAAGTGGTCACCGCAGCCTTTTTGAAGAACTCCGTGTTGTTTGTTGTGTGTGAAATATTAGAGCACCCAGTATGCTACATACTACATTAAATCTGAGTCTGTAAATATAATTTCTATACAAACATTCAATTTTTATGGTCATACAATCGATTGGGCAATGTTTGCTCAAATCTATTTGGTCCAATCCCGCGACATATGCGCGCCTCCCGCGGCCGTCTCGTCTGAAAACGTTGATTGTTGCACTAATGTGAGCAAATATTTGAACAAATTATTCACTCTAATGGACCAGAAATGTTTGTTTATGTTTTCAAGTTTATACAGAGTAAAAAGATAGAAATATTTGCATGAGTAAACAAGATACAAGATTTGAGTAAGTCCTATTAATCCTACCAATATTATAAATGCGAAAGTTTGTGTATGTGTGTATGTAAATAATGTGATGTGCAAAAATAAGTGTTTCAATAAAAAAATAGATGTATATATTAAAAAAATGTATGTGTCTCCTAAATAATTAAATGCGAAGGTAAGTTTGTTTGTTCGTTACCTTTTCACACTTTATCTACTCAACCAATCTTCTTGAAATTGCATACATGAAGTATGAAGGACATAGGACACCTTTCATCCCGGAAAATTAACGAGGGCGCAGCCGCGGGCAAAAGCTAGTATTCAACAAAAACACAGACTTTCGTGCTCATTTGGTGGAAATAGGTACTATTGGATATAATATAGTATTTTCATTAAATGAACCGTAAAATTGGACCGGTTAATCACAAAGAAAGCATATTTCTCCTACCAATTACACGACTTCCACTCGAGTCCGTTCTAATTTGAGCGACACGTGACGTCATGGCTGGGAGCCGTGACGTCATAACGTGTGGCGCGCCATTATAGTGTTCGTGGGAATTTGTATAACTGACTTGTAGGAAATATCAGGTTAGGACAATTATTTTAATACGCAATTTATTTTATACATTTAAGGGTTTTTTAATTGGTGAGGTAAAAACTATGTACAATTTTAAAATTTTTGGTTTGTTATATAATTTAATTTACAACTAGCTGATGCCTGCGACTTCGTTCGCGTGGCCGAACAATTTTTGGTAAGGAGTCAAAACTATTAGAGAAATGTAATTATACAGACAAATGTAACGATACCTATACATACAGAAGATGCTCATCAGACTGAACAAGTATACTTTAGAACTATTATGACTCTTCTTCAGGTGTTCCAGATCTTCGATTTTTATAACTCAACAGAAAATGCTCATCAGGCTAAATAACTTTTGTTAAGGCGTCATTTTAATATTCCCTATAGTTTAGCTGTACCATCATTGTTCTCCATCAGGTGTTCCAGTTTTCAAAATAATTTATACCCTATATGTTGCCCAGACTTAATAGCTATATAACAAAAAAAGTTTCATTCAAGTCTGTCCAGTACTTCCGAAGATTAGCGTGTACAAACAGACAGACATACAAACAGAACATGTTTTTTACTACTACTACTACTACTCTATCGTCTAATTTTATTTTTATGTAAATTTATTCAATGTACAATATTTTTTCTACTGTTTTATTATATGTATTGATAAAAATATCGATTAGTCGATTGATCGTTTCAAATCGATTCGCTTGGAGTTTAGTCCCTACAATTTTGAAACAAGAGATGATTCAATTGTAACAACAATTTGGTGTGTGTAATATTAAAAACTTGATCTGAACGGATAATCCGTTTAGGTCAAGTCCTGATTGATTGAGGAGGCAATGCGGGCTGGACTCGAACCTGGGACCAATTTGTGGAGCACTTGTGACGGGTGGCGCTTCCTGTTTGTTATATTGGAGAGGTTAACTTTATAAATCTGAACGTAATGTATTTTTCATTTGTTCCAAATTTATTTTTTAACGTTCTTAGGTTGTTTTAGAGCTCGGTTAAGTACATAAGTTATTTTAAAATTAGGTATATTTTAGCTTAAGCATAAAATTTAAATTTGTTTGTTTTGTGCCGAATAAAATTCATTATTTCTTTTACCGAATCAAATGACATGAAACTTATACGCGGTTAACGATGTCTCTATTTCAGAGCACTCCTAATAAACTAAATGTTCATAAAATGCCACAAAATTAATAAAATTGAGCAATGAATTATATTTAATTTGTCATATGCTAGGTGCGCCACGCGGCGTTAACCCCGTAATTATTTAATAATATATGTTTCAGTTGTACAGTGCCATCTACTTTATCTAAAGTGCTATTGACGATCAGATTTTTAACCAAATTCTGGGAATCGCGTACTTTCGCCTTATAATAATAGTGCAATGTAGTGCAGTTCAAATGGACCTGACGGTCACCGCATTTAGGACAAGTAAAAACTGTTATATAGGTACCTATATAACAGTTTTTCTCGTCCCGTCCATTTGAAGTATTTTTGTCTAAGTATTTCTAGGCGTATGGGAGCACGGTTCAGGATGAATAATAAATAAATAATAGATATATAGAAATAAATAACATGCACTTTTACACACAATGAGAGTCTGTAAATAGTAACAAAGGAGTTCATTTCTGGATAACACATTTATTAAGGTACTAAAACTAAAATCAACAACTCATTACATGTAGTCGAACAAATTGCTTCCTTATCTATTTTTCCGATGGTTTATTTGTAAAACATCGAGAACTAACCCTAACCAGCGCTAAATTGTTTCACCAAACACCTAATCAATTCGAACTGGAGGGTTCCGAGCACAGAACACTGAGGATAGAGATAAAACAACGGAAACTAAAACGGATAAATAGCTTTATCCGAAAGGCAATATCAGCAGTTTCAAATGGGTTCAATTTCTGGCAATCGGTTGCATGTAAACCACAACCGAATCTTCTAAAAAATAGTTTATATTTCAATCGGATGATTCCCGTGCCTGTTTGTTTGGCTTCGACACGCTGAGATGAGAAACTTCAGAGTGAGTCATTGCTAAATGTAAAAGTGATCAATTTTGATCAAATCGAATAAAGTTTTGAGACTAAACATTTTGAGACGAATTTCAGTGCGATAGCGAAACAGACACGATGTTCATACAAAATTTCACCCATTGTAGACATTTGGGGATTGATTTTTGAAAAAATAACGTCTAAAATGGGCTCTTGAACTACATGCATACCAAATTTAATCAAAATCGGTCCAGTTGTTTAGCCATGAAAGCGGAACAGACAGACTTTCGCATTTAAGTATAATATTAAGTATGTGATTTCGTAATAGATAAGTAGATTCCGGAATAACAATAACATGTCTAAAAAAAATGACAAGCCCTATTTCTATAGAGCCAATGTTTTATTCTCGCTTAGAGGGTGGAAGTCAATCGGTTAGCTCCACCCTCACGCCGCGGCGACACGCGCCTCATCACGAGGCGACTGTCACGCCACTGTCGCGCCACAGTCGTGGGTCATTGAGCAAGCTTATATCCGGTGGTGGGTTGGATATGTCAGATGCTTTATCTACTGTAAATTCGATGTGAAAATAGAGGTTTGTAGAGATCCCAAAATAGTGTACTCTCTCTTTTTTCATTTGAGCGAGCTCGTGACATCCGAAACAGATAAAGATACAACTTTAAAGTTTGACGATTTTGTAGTGGTTTTACCAGCCGCCTGCCTAATATCAAACCCTGTTTGGCATAAGAATAGCATAAACTATATTTTCTTTTCTAGCATGTGATGTTGTTGGGTGTGGGGTAAACAGCTCACCTTTCATGATCAACAAATTAATGACAGGGTGGTAAACAATCATAGGAAACAAAGTGTGTGTTACACTCCTGGTGTTGCAGGCGTTTATAGGCTGCGGTGACCACTTACCATCAGGCGTAAGCGTGTTTGCCTGCTTGGTAGTATAAAAAACAACTAGTAATGTACACAATCGAGTAACATTTTTCATGTAATTTTTTTCTGTGAATGTGAAGTGTTTTGAAAAATCCTTGATCTTAACTACAATCTGGATTAATTCTTCGCAGACACGTCACAGAAACCTCAATAAACCTCAGCCAATGTGTCAGAGCCATCAACCCAGCGCGGCCCTTCGCTTACTCCGCACAGACAAACGAAGGGAATGGAGAAGTGAAGATAAGTTAATGCTTTTAATTTGAACTCAAGGGTCAACTCCTATTTAATTAATAAGAAAACAGGTGTTTAACTTCAATAAATTCAAAGTTCGCTTCTGAATATGTATAGAAATAATATTTATTTTAATTTACAAGTCCAACAAAAAAATATATATTTATACGTCCCTATGCACTACTACATGTACTTTAATAATTTTGGATTGGTAAGTAAGTCTGGAAATAAATATGAATCGATATTATTTCCATTATTTCTTAAACCGTCGCGCTTTGAAAGCACAGCCACACGTCTAGGTAGGTGTAGGTAGATTAACCGAACTTCGGATATCATTATTATTTCACAACAAAAACACATGTTTTTAATTTATCTATTTCTATTTCCGTCTGCGTCACATCGCAAATCAGGACAGATTGTCAATAAGGAGGGCGGCCCTCAAATATTTGACAAGTGTAATCGGTTTGGGACCTCGGGATTCGGGGCCGGGACTCCGCGGTCGACGCCGATTTTAATTGTGGAACGTATGTAATGCACCCATAGCCAGGGGCGGATTAGTAAAGGGGTAAGCACTTATTAAAATATGGGTATAGGTATTGTAACACATTCAGCACAGCTACTGTGGTTTCACTTAGTGTTTATTAATTACATTGTAGTAATTGAAATGATTAGTAGCAAATTTTTAAGTTCTTATATTATCTTGACTCGATATCAATTTTATAAACTATCAGCCCGTCACGGCTTCGCTCAAGTGATAAAACTATTAAATATTCTTCAAAAATTTTACTCCTCAAGGTTACGTCTCTGTGCCAAAATTGGTCCAGTACCTAGTTGAGTTTATTCATTACAAACCTTTTTTTTTAATGTAGCTCTCAGGTCCCACTGCTGGGCAAAAGCCTCCCCTGTTTGTTTTCAACCACTTCTATTCCTCGCCAGTTGTCGCCAATCCTTATCGAAGGCTAATTAAATCCTTCCAATTGATAAGACATAATGATACTATAATAATATTTTTATTTGTTTAACAGATAAATATACTTATAGAATACGTATCTATGTAGATTAAAACCGAAGAGTTTGAACGTCCCTAATAATCTCATAAACTACGGATCCTAATTGTCCAGAATCCCGAAACTTCCACTTCTAGTACAGTTCTAAATGATAGCAATGAGAGAAAATGGTTCTCTGTCACAGAGAACATCTGCCTTCTGTGTAAATATAACGTTAAAAAAAATCTTGCCTCTGTATACGCACGTTAATCTATGCTCGCCATACGAGCTTGCGACGGGCAAGCGTTAGCAAACAGTCCACACTAACCTAATGAGAAAGAAAGAGAGGTCAACATACAACCCTCATACGTCAGAGAGAGACGACTACATGCGGCGGGCGAAAGCGCAATACCTACAAAGCGAGATTGGAATGAGACGACGTGATATTTTGTATGGGTTAAAGAAAGATAGATAGATGTGCTCAGTGTTGCTTGGTTTGTGAATAATTCAGCTGCGTACGCCCTTTAGTTCGCATCGATTCTGATGGATTTGACCTTTTGGGTACATAACGACGTAGAATATGTTTTATCTATACCTGTATATGTGGCGACTAGTTGTTATGTCGACATCGAATTTGTGTGTTAGCGCTCAAGGATGCCAAGGCCCACCTAGTGGGGAAGAAAAAGTAGGAAACAGTAACCTGGGCTCCGAGCTTCGGACGCCTAACGGCTGAGAAAGAAACCGGTAAAATGCCCAGACGAGTGGCGTGTGGTTTCGTCCTGGAACAGGAGCACCTCTCGTAGATTGTCATACGAGGCGCCTCGGGATACACAGACTTGGTAGCTGTTCGGTAACAATAAGCCATTACAAATTTATAGGATACTAGCAGCGCCCCGGGGCGCTCCCGTGGGAATTTCGGGATAAAATTACCCTATGTGTTATTCCAGGTTACATTCTACCCGTGTATCAAATTTAATAACAATCCGTCCAGTAAATTTTGCGTGAAAGAGTAACAAACCTACACACATACGTCCTCACAAACTTTCTCATTTATAATGTCAGTAGAATGGGATTGTTGACGGGGCTCCACCCGCGGCACAAAGTAAGCCAACACCACTCTTATCTTTTCTTGGGAGTTTAGGTGGAGATAATATCTACTGACTTATAAAAAGAAGTTGGAAGCATTGATGTTTTATTTATGTACTTAATTAACTGAAAAGGGTGAATTAACAAGTTTTAACAAAAAAATAAATAAACCGCATTTCTTACATTGAAAATCATGAAATACAATTAAATAACATTATCGAATATGTTTCCAATGTTAATGGCGCCCAGCGAAGCCGTCATTCAACACCTACATTCATTAAAACAGACGCAAACCCCTCAGGTCGAGTGCTATCGATTGTCTTTGATCCTGCGGTCCCGGGTTCGAGGGCCGCGCCTTTGATGGTGCACCAATATTTTGATGCGTGCATAAGTGCATCGTTATAAGAGTTGTTTTGAAAAAGGACGTGGAATTGGATAGGAATGAAATTCATGGTAGTGATTATCAATATTAAAATAAGTAACAGCCAAGAATACGTGTGTATCAACTATTAATTTGTAGATTTTTACAATAGAAGGTAATTATAGTTCTTATCTCAGCTAATAGGTATTAGGCTTCTCACGCGTAATTTTCCCACAGGAACCATTATTTTTCCGGGATGAAAGGTACTTAAGTACCTTACTTTATGTCCTTCTCCACATAATTTGAAGTGTGAATTTAAATTTAAACTACATAGTTTGAAGTGTGAATACCTATGTAGGTATGTACGCAAAACATCAAGAAGATTTATCGAGTAGATGCGTGAAGAGGTAACAAACGAACAAACTTTTACCTACCTACTTTCGCATTTAGGATTCAATTCTTACTGAAGTGTACCTATTATATTATGAACATCTCTGCAAAACCTACTTAGTTTTCGCGTTGATAAAACAGTCAGTCAATTTCTATTTTGTGTGATCGGATACCAACCTAGTTACCTACTTAAGAGACAAGAGAACAAAACTAAACAATGATGAATGAAAATATGTAATTAAATCATCCACGTAAATGAAAATATTAAATTGTTAAAAGATAACTTAACATACAAAAGGTAATCCTAAAGTGTCCGGGTTTAAAACAAAAGTCTGTTTATGCGTAGGCGCCTCCCAGTTTATTTAATCAAAAGAATAAAACGACAATTTGCATGGCAAAGGAAGAGGGGAGACATAATCACCGAAGTTTTACATAATCTGTGCTTTAGTAATGTTGGAACTTGTTTTTGACAGTTTATGAATGATTTACAATGTTATTCTTGCCACTTGTTTCGGACCGAAGTACCGGGCCGGGGATTTTTTTCATAGTATACGAGCATGCTCGTTGCCGGATGGTAAGCTAAACAAACACCGCAGGAATTCGGTGTGGACTCCGGTAACACTACTCGTCATCGATGCTTTGCCGCTGGTGGACGTTTTGAAAAAGCGATAAACTCTTTTCTTGAATGTCGCAATGTCGTAGCTAGTAAGGAACACCACAGAGGGAAGTTTGTTACAGGCCAGGAAGAAGTTTTGTTTAGTAAATGTTCACGAAATCAGTCAAAATACGGATGAGAATTCGCAATTCGTATGTCGGGCGTCAGTGGGCCAATGATCTTGGTAGATGAATAACCGCTTCTTCGTTCCGATTTTTGTAGGATAATGAATCCCGGTCACCGCACGCCCCGTGGACAAACATTTTTTGGAAATCCGGAAAAAGGTAGGTACCTACCAATGAAAATGAAACATAGACTAGGTACTAGGACTGAGTTAGTTATTAGGTATAAAAGTAGGTAGGTACTTGTCCTTCTGGAAATAAATTGTTTGTGTGTCGAATACATTATTATTTATATCCCTATTCTTAGGAAACTAAGAAACTATAGAGTCTGAACACGAAAAAATCACACCATGACACTAGTTAGTGCCAAGATGAACCAGATAAGATATTTTATAAAATATTCCACGCGACCTCTCAACGACTTGCAGTTTCTTGCACTTCGCTGCACTGGTGCCACAAAATAAAGTACTTCCGTGGAGAGGTCAATTCAATTACGAAAATCCTTTAATAAGCAAATAAGCAGAACAAGAGCCGACATCAAAGCCCCCTAGGCGCTTCGCCCCTCGCCTCGCCAGTCGCTACGTATTACGAGACTCCTTTGCAAATTGCCCTCGAAGCTCTTTAATAGAAAAACATCGGAAAACTCTTCGAAAGAAAATACATTAAAAAAAACAACAAAATCCTTGACGCCGTAAAAAAATAGCTAATGTAGGTCTGTACAGGAGCCCTAAATAATGTTAATGTGTCAAATATCTAACTAATGTACCTACTTAAGTAGCCGTAAGCCGTAACCTAAAATACACAATACGGCAGGGACATAATATGACAAATGAGGAGTTGATGCGCGTGATGAGCCCAATTTCATAACTATTTAGGAAAAGAAAAAAATCCTTTCGTAGACGGTTAAGAACGTGGACTAAATGGGAAACGCGTATAAATAAAATAGGTAGTTGATGCGCCATATCGTCTCCATCGCTAACAATTAGGAAGTAATTTTAGTAGGATACGTTAGGAAAATCTACGTACCTTCATCTTGGCACCACTCAAATTGCATGTGGGTGTTCCCTCTTTGGCTGCGGAATTTTTCTTGCGATGAGACTGGACCAAACCACAGATAATCACTAACACATCTCGCTTGGTTTTATTTTATCAACTTTCAATGTTTGAATGAAGACACGCAACTCCTTTAACCGTATAAAATAATAACGCACCGCACGCGCATATGGCTTCAACACAGACACTTGATGGTACCGACGCTATAAGTATATAATACGGTAGGTGATAATAAAAATGAATTTTGCTTTAAATCTAAATGGCTAACCCCTTCATACGACTTACCTCAACTTATGGGTTTTGTAATTGTTCGGAAAACGGCAAACTGCTTTTGTACGTTTGCGTGTAAGAAAACCCCTTTAAAAACCCCTGAAGGGGATAGCCATCCGGTCTCCGGCGTGTGTAGACACGAGGTCAACTCGGGACTTAGACAGACTGGCGCCATTGCATTCTAAGATAAACGTGGAAATGGCACCATTCAAATATCGAAGACGTTCTACCATGGCGTTCGACCAATTAACGTCAGTGAGATGCGTTCGGATACACTTATAATAATCGATATATTTGTAATATTTTTAGGCGCATAGTGCATAATAGCCTGCATGCATGCATTGAAATACCTACTCGTTGTTTATATGCATTTATTCTGTTTTATTCTTTAATGTATACTTTCTACATTACTTAAGTACAAATATGAAAACAACATCGAATTTAGTCGGAGACTGCCTATCTTGAAGTCGTGACTTGTAATAAACATAGCAAAGACATAAAGACAGCCAATTTACAGACGCTGCAAGTAGAGTAGCCGTGTTATAGTGGAACACAAGAGGTGATAGAGACGCAGTGTCTCCCAGACGTCTAAGGGCCTTTATATCACGATATCTGCTTCGTTCAATAGACACAAAAGGAAAGACTGATCTTACTAAATTCTAATTAGAATGACAGACCTTCACATTCCAACTAAGTAAGGTACTTATTAATAAAAATGCGAAAGTAAAATTGTTTGTTATCTCTTCACGTTTTGCGTTTTATGTACTCAACCAATCTTGTTGACTCATACATAGGCTCTCATACATACTATGATATTATAAGACATACTTAGACCTATCATTCCGGAAAAAAAGTACTTTTCCCAAGAGAAATATATACGAGCAAGGCCGCGGGTGAAAGCTAGTTTATATAATATTAGTATTCCTCAAAGCTAAACATTACATGCATTATATCTATGCAAACTACAAGCAAAGTAATGCTTACCTATTCGCGTTAGCATCTATCTGAGTTCGCCGACAGTGAGTAGCAGACATGACAGGACCTCCGCTTTAGTTTATTATTCCGTGGCTTTCAAGCTCTTAGTTTTGATTCCAATATGAAGATGGCGTTGCATAACAAAAACTTCACCAAAAAGGCAGAGGGCGTTCTCGGCTCACTAGCACCACTATCACATGTTTATCGGTTATGTATTAAAATTTAAATACCACACAGGATCTGCCGCACTAGATAACGGATTTTAAATGGTATATAGGTTTCCATTATACAACATTTTATCACAATTTACGACCAAGGATTTTGGTAACCATGGTTTTATTTTTAGTAAAATGTGGCAAGCGTGGCCAATAGAATTAAAAATCTTACTAATATTATGAATGCGAAAGTTTGTGAGGATGTGTGTATGTATATTTGTTATTCTTTCACGCAAATCTACTGGACAGATTGTTATGAAATTTGGTACACTGGTAGAATATAACTTGGAATAATACATATGGTACATTTTATCTCGAAATTCCAACGAGAGCGTAGTCCCGGGCCGTTTATAATAAAAACCATAATCTTGTAGAATTTTTTTAATGTTCGCCAATATTGATAAAAAGACGATGGTTTGTGTATTGGGTAGGCCCAGTCTTAATGGCTGCAAAAAGGTAAAAAATAAAATTAAGACACGGATTTTTTTATAATTTCTTTATTTTTTCACCATTTATCGTAAAACTTTCCTACGGCACACCGCGCGTCGCAGTCGCGCACCAATATTCCGCCTTGTGTATGTCGAGTTCCTGCTGCGGGCGCGGACGCCGCCGCCGAGCCCGCTAGAGGGCGCCGAGCCGGCGCACGCGCCGCGCTCACATAGGTTTAAAGATAGCTAAACTAAACCGGACATAGACATTCCGCAAAGCAATTTCGAATAAAATACATCTTTCAGTTCTTAAAATAAATAGGCGAAACGTTATGTTAATTTTGTGTTAGAAATAATATATAATATCCTTTCGTAAGTACACACAAGCACCATCTAATGCAGTTTGACTGCCGTTCTTAACCGTACGATACAAACCGTCCGCGCCCGGCGCACCGGACACGATCCGGACGTGTCGGGCGGGGACCACTCTCCGTTCCAAAATTTTGAAAATATATATTTAATACAAATTATAAGAATTTATTATGCGAGAGCATTGAATTAGTACCGATTAGATGACGAGGAGTCAACCCCCTGCAGTCGCCGTGTTGGGTCAAACCGCGCACATTCTGTTATACAGACACATGTAGCCTCAAAGGCGTAATCGATATAGAAAAATCTTATTTCCTGGTGTGCAGTGTGACCGAACACTTCTAATTCGGCCTGGAGATCTGTCAATATACCAAAGTTCCGTTACGACCTAATGCCAAACAATAGAAAAATAACAAGTATATAAAATACTAATATAATAAACCTATAGGAAGTTATACATCACACTATACAATCTTTGGATACAAAAATCTTCGTCGCGAGACTGTCCCGTGAGAGGCCGGCATTAGGCATTAGATTTAGAACTTAAAATATCGATTTTTTTAAATGTTCGATATATTTTATCTTTATTTCAAGTATGGCAAATCTATTATGTCTAATTCCAATACTGGAATATTTAGTTTTTCTTTTTTGTTTTATGTATCATGTGAAGCCTAAAGCCAGATCCCCACGGGGCAGCGGCACGCCGCCACACACATTACAGTCTCAAGCGAGCCGTGTTAAACACGTATGAAATTTAGAAACCAAACTATAAAAAAAAACTTTATCCTCATCACATGAGCCGTCAGTCCTACAATTTCCGATATCAAAACTTTACCTACCCGCATATTGGGTGATTTTGAAATCAAAATTTTTTTACAATATTTATATATACCTTGAAGAATATATTAGCCGAAAGGTTCCTCAAAATGCAATTTTCTTTAGAAATATAATTTTTAAATTCATAGGTAATATAAATATATAAAATACAAACATTGTTCCGGTAGTAGATAATAGAATTTATAATAATAAAACATTTCAATTTCAAGACTCGAATTTACTCATTGTTTTTATCCACAGTATATTTGAACTTCCTTTCGGCTAAACATTGACACGTGACCAAGATTCACAAAAACTGTAAACCTACATTCAGTTATTAAAAAATACATGATTCTAAGACACATCTAGGACGCCGACCCTCCTCTTCATACACAACACCCAATATGCCGACTCTTAAACCTAACAACCACAATTTATATTGCAATCTATTTTTTTTTTACAACTTAGCTCCTCCTGCGGACGTAGTCCGCCTTAATTACCGGCAGCTGGCGCGGCGGCCACGTCGTGCGAATCAAGATGGCCGCCGCGCCAGCTGTCAAAGTGCAAACCTATCTAGACAACGCCCTGTCACTCGGTACACTACAGAACACAGTTTGTATCCATCATCCTCGCCCTAAGGAAAACATTTACATGGCCCCCAATTCCTCTCGAACATTCGATTGAATAAATCGAAAGTAACCGAGTGGCCGCATATCAATACTATACATAAAATATGAAATATTTAGGACACAATATTTCGAAATCGTTATCGCTACAAATCATTATCCTTTAAGTATAACCTACGATCGATTGGCAGTATTTTTTACCTCCTCTCCTACTCTGATATTGACCCTCTCGTCCGTGACGTGAGCGTGTCAGAAACGACGTCACTCTTTTGTATCCGGCCACGAAGTTGTTGAAAACACCACCAGACATCTCACTCTAACTTCAAGAATAATTTGAAACAAATACGTCTTGCTATCACTGTTTCGCTATTAAAGCAGACAGAGATAGCACTATAATTGAGGACATATTTGTCTGAAATCACTTTAGAATTTTCGAGTGTAAGATCTAACTTGATTTTGTTTGACGCAAACAATTGACAACGCATATTTCATATTACGTATTTTTACTTCACTCTTATAACCATGTGATATCTTACGAGCTTGACTAGTGGTGTTTTAGGACACTCCATGGACCGCCATATGGACGTTAATACAAAGGTACCTGTACGGCACTTTACGTAACCCCACTGCTTAGAGTCGATACGCCGTCGTTATGTATGTTAACTTGCAAAGTCAAGTCAGAATCTAAAACTCAATGTTTAAAGTCTAATTCGGCTTGACGGCATAGGCTATACAGAACGTTACAACGGCGACGCATCGACTCTTTCTGTAGTATGGCACGCTCATAGATCTTAAGACCGACTGGTTTTAACTCAAAGAAGCTTCAGTCGGTCTCCCTACGCCTAATAACAAGTTCTATCACTTCGCGTGTGATCCCTTCAACCATTACCCTAACCAGGACCTAGATACAGCCAAAGGTTCCACGCAACTTACGAAAACTGGGTCACAGAAACATTGTTTCTCAAACCCTAATACATATGTTGCGTGGAAGGAAATTATCTTTGGTTATACCAACTCAATGATGCAAGAAAGAAATAACAACATTGAGTGTTCGGACCTCGCTCTCTTGTCTCGAAATAGCCGAACGAATTCACCCAACAGGAACCTCAGTTCCGTATCGGCTAAATACCTAAGTCGGCTCGCTCACTTTCCCCAACAGATTACAAAAAAAAAAAAAACAGAACCTATGATAGTACATTCTGAAAAAACTTCGCTCGCTCAGCCAGTCAGCCTAAATCAAGAAACTTAAACACTTACTGTGGCTCCCCCAGTCCGCATTAACACCGCCTGTTTCCAGTTTTAACTAGTTATAACCAGTTTGATTCCGACCAATATTACCGTACTATTACATTTTTTTATAATTTTATTCAATTTTTCAGGTACTGTGGTATTGCTTATATGTAATTAAATGAATTTCGAGGTTACATAGTGGCGGTTTAGATGGCAGCGCCTGACTGACAGATCGACGATGGACGGCTCCATGTTTATTATAGATTTGTTATAACCATGGACTTAGGGTAATCACGAAGAACCATCAAAAATACTTTGTGGAATATTTTTTGTATGATCTAGAAAATATTATATAATCTTTGATATAATTTTAATAAATCTTCATGTGAACCGTCCAATCTTCATTTTCACAATATCTAAAGCCAGGCGACTCGCGCGGTTTGGCTCTTAGTCTATAACTCGCGTAGCATCACTATTACTAGCATTCTATGATTTATGTTTTGATCACAACACACACAGTCAAGTTTACAATTGACATTTGAGAGACCCCAACTGTGTGTATCAAAACTTTATTTTCATTGTAGACTAAGAGCCAACGCTGAATTTACACTAGCATTTCGTGAACGCAATACAATGGATATGACTTTTTGATCTAGAACCTTTGTAAAAAAAAATCTAAGCCCTGGTGAACAATTCTATTATTGGACACTGCTAAAAGAAAGAAGAGGAATTACATGAGTTTATTTTTTTACATGACACAGACAAGACCTTAGGCATAATGTATGGACGTAATAATCTAACAATTTTTTAAATGATTGAATAGCCATTACCGCATATGCCAGTGTAAACACAGTATGGCGCGCCATCTCACGTTGTTGTAGTAACTCTAGTGCAGTAGGACCGTTGAAACAATTCGGTGGGGCTGCGACGCTTCCCGCAGGCACCACGCGAACAACATAACGCTGATAAATCATCTTTAGCAAAACATCAATTAATATCAGAAATATAATTAAAACTAACGTACTATTATAACTCTGATCTTTTAATTATAAGTTTCACGGTATTCGTACAGCTAGTGACCTATGCAGTAACATTAGAGCGGCGGGCGCGGCGCGGCAGCGCTGTCGCCGCACATTGCACACTATATTTAATGTCTATTTCTCGGAAACTTAGACTTGTATTATTATTTCGACAGACTGAAATGTTAAATACTATGGCTATAGACTGACAATATTTCTTTAGGTTATATCTTAATCCGCTATAGAATTTGAATTTTAGTACGAGAGCTTACTGAAAATTCAGTCTGTCAAAACGTCGTGAGCTATTACTAAATATCGAAGAGAATCTGTTAGATTAGAGCAATCGTGAATGTGCGTACGACGTTGCTGTACGAATGAATATTATAATAATTGACTATCACTTCAGCGCTTGCTTCACACGGCGCGACTGTATGGATTCACGGAACAAAGCATATCAATATAAACTTCATGAAAAAGACATATTCAATAAAAATATATTGCAAAAAGCAAGTAATTTAACAACAGGACATTGCTTATGAGACATGAATAATAAATGATTTTCTTTCTCTAAAATGGACTTGAAAATAGTATGAAGTCTACAGTAAAAGGTTATCAAAGTGAGAGAAAGCAATCGCGCCGTGTGCCGAACATAACCGACGAACTTTCGAAACAATACGGGAAGATGCGAAAGCGTGCGAAAGAATTTGCCGATCTCATCCTGCCACATACAAGTGATTGAGTCTGTATTTATTTAAACTGTCGAGTGATTTTGAAATTCATATAATGATACTTAACTAATTACAACATATAATCCAAAAGTTAATTAACAAGGTTGATTTTAAAACAAAAAATAGGATTTGATTGGCATTTGTAAAACGGAGGTTGGAGCTGATTTATCGCCGGTTACGACTCATTTTGGGTCAGTGTTAATTTTTTTAAGTCACGTTTTATAGTACGGGATCGAACGCATTATTTGCGATATGAAATTAATTTTGCAATAAAAAAAGTAAAGTAATTTAATGTTGTTGCTGACATCGCAAAAAATATTTAGTGGTACGTATTTTAATTGCAAACATGTTGATGGACACACTGACTCCAATCACTGGTAAGCAGGCAATGAGAAAGCAGCTGCGTCCGGAGATGAGGTGGGGGGTGAGGAGGCGCGCCGCGGATATCACAGGGGCAGCACATGAGCTCTGCGGGGGCGGGGGCGGGGGCGGGGGCGGGACGCGGAGACACTTTGAGTAGAACATTCTGCGTTCTTAAAAGTAAATATTTTTCATATCGATTTTTTGTCTGGAAGGAAAAGGATTATTTTAAATTTTGTCTTCAAAAGAAACCTGTGCAATCTTGGAAACTAAAAGAAAAGGACTGATTTATAACCCTATTTGCTCATCTGTCTGCAAAAGAAAGAGGATAATGAACTAACAGAATTTATATCTACCTACAGATTTGAAAAAAATCTTCAAAATATGTTTGTTTTTAGAAAAAACGACTGTCGTAGTGTCTCAAAATTTGTCTCTATCCCAAAGCCGCCGGCCCGACCAAACGGAGATCTCGAAAATAAAAACCTCAGCGAATCCCGATCTTAATTGCCTGCTGCCGACTGACAGACAGACAGACACCTAGTTAATATTAACTTTTATATATCTCTTTAAGTTCATAGAGCGACGAGCGAAAGCCCGCGTTACGATTGCTCTATGGTCATCGCCGATTTATATCACAAGAGGTGCATTCTAATTTGAATCTTAAGTCGTGCACTGTAAGTCAAATTTTCAATAACAAATTAGTAAATGTGCTAGTTGCGCTCTTTACTAATGTTATTAAAAAAAATAGGTACTTTCACAGCATACGCTGGTAAGATACATTTTAGAATAACTAACGAAGCATAAACCAGCCACGACCTTTCTAAATATAAACTCTGTAGATCTTAAACTCCTATGGAACTAAAATTATATTTTGTACCATGAAATAGTTAAAATTAAGCCACGATTCGCGACAAGCGGTACGGAGCACTGAAGGTCGCGGGAGCCCTCACCCCTCCCCCTCCCCCTCCCTTCCGCCGCCGGGACAGAAGCCGCGCCGCGCCCGACATATATACAACTATTTTATATAGAAAGTGATCTTTATATAGGTATTTTTTCTCTATATGTAACATTAATCGGACGTCACCATGCCACGCTAAGGATGTGGTCTCGGAGGAGAATGTACCGCAAATTAACCTACAGTCGCACTGATGCGCTATGTCTATGATTCGTAAGGGTGAAAAATACACTATTTTACATTTCTGTTACGTACGATACCCCAGACTTCTTAGATGTGGAGAGATCTAGGGAATGTCGTTTAAAACTAGGAGTTACATCGAACGTATTACATCTATGAGAAAGTTCACAAACGGATCACAATGGCGAAGCTTCGGCAGTGTTAACTTCGGGAAATGACGATTACAGTTAGCCGAGTCGCGCGGGTGGCCACGCTACGCCGCGATCTCGTCGGTTGTTCACCAACTATTAACAATAAGGGCTTGCGTTCATGTCAGTCGACATCAATGGGGAAATTCAAGCAGTAGTATTCCAAAAACTAGCATTTTTACGTAAGAAATGAGAATCCAAATACCGGCCGTGTAACCTCGGCGTAGAGTGCCAACACCCAAGGCTCGCAGTTGCCTCAAAAACAATCGTATACAGAAACATACAAACTTATTTATAGGTAAATCTAACGATGGCTGCTTTGAACGCGGTAGATACTTATTTAAAGCGTTGGTAAGCGGCAAGTCGGAGCAACTGAAACCTCGCTCACCGCAAAATTTTATTGACTCGAAAACGAATAGAAACTAACGCCTAGCTACTATGTAGGATATATATTAAAAAAATAATGATAAAAAATATTTACACAACGTCGTACGTGTAGTAAAATGACGGTGTCTGAGCCCGTTTATCGACTGTTATTATAGCTAGTCTAGTCTAGTTCAGTACCGACGTGTAAGTCGTACCGACGACGGTGGAAAGCGTAATCAACAAGTATTCGTTGCAGATTTTAATTTATATATATATAAAAAAGCGCGCGACACGTTGTAACGCGTTGCAAAATGATACGTTACACGCCAGTAAGACACGTATAGTTTTTTAAGATCAAATATTTGCCTCACGTCCTAAGTGAGAAAGAACGCGACAGATATATACTAGATATTGTCGACTATACGCGTATATTTAATAATATAAAAGCTAGCGAACAATTTCTGTATAATTATTAAAAAGTAATTAAATAATTTATTGCCCGCTATTTTCTTATTAATATTATATTATTTTACTTAATTTTGAAATCAAGGGGTGAGCAAAGGTAGCAAAGTAATAGTAAAATGCATTTTGTGTCGCTAGCTCTTATACTACATTAGGGTTCGGGCAGCCGGATGCCATATTAGCGAGTGAAAGAAATGCAACATGAAAATAAAAGTCTCTGTACATTACACTATATTTTTTCTTAACTATCGATTCTAATATTTTTTAAGTCTTAATTTTTTTGTCACATCATTGAAATTTATTTTTTGATGCGCATTATTGAATTTTTTTATCATCGAACTATAATGTAATGCACAGAAACGTGAAAACAAATAGTAAGGCGCGCCGACGCCTGCTGTAGTGAACTTACAACTATGCGTCCCGCGCACACGCAAACATACAAACATACATATATACATACACGCACATTCGCACGTGACGAGTTGTTATCGGTTATTTTGCGGAAACAGGTGTCCCCTTTCATTTTATATTTTTTTTAACGACATTTCTATTTTTATTTTATTAGTGATCCGTGTAAAACCTTTTTAAACTCAAGTTTTTATTATTTATATAATAATAGCATACAGCTCCTTAGATTACAAAACAGATGTTGACTTAATCTTATTGACGATTCTCTTCATTTTGGCCAACGAGCTGCAAGTATAATGTTTTGTGAGTAGTCAATTACTTATATTAAATTTTTAAATTTACAACCTATATTTTGCTTTTCAAAAAATATTTTTGGTACCGATAACAACTCGCACGGCTCCCGCCGCAGGGTGCTTACAAACCTAAACCTATCCGGGACGCGACCGCAGCGCCGTCTCCCAATAGGCGGAAAACAATCGAAACTTGGAGACGGCGTGTTCTAAAATGTTAAATAAAGAAAAAAATACAGTGAATAATTTGGAAAAATAAAAATAAATAATTTTGAATTCCATTTTTTTTACTATTTACATCCGATACGATCCTCGCGATGCGGGCGGTCGCGTCCGACTTGGCCCGGTTTTTATCGAATGATTTTTGGGAACAACAAAAAATAGCTGCCTTTTATGACAAGCCTTTGCGGTGATGGTCGCTGGTTACAAACCGTGACTTGTATGGTCGACTCTGTCGACATCACATTTATGTTAAAGATTTTTAAAACTGTGAAATCTGAAAAATCCATTACGGAAGTAGTATTTTTTATATTGATCGCTGGGTCAAATATACACATAGGATAATTGTTAGTAAATTCATTTGGTCTGTCCTAGGGTTATGAAAAAATGTTATTAAGAAGTTTCCGACAAAAACCGGGCCGTACGACGTAATCGGGCGGATCGTATGCCTACGAGAATATCACAGCAGTGCGTCCTATCTAATGATTCGAGAGCGGATCTCCCAACCAGCGACTTTGCCTTCAATCGCAACTCGCAACAAGCTAACTTCAACTCTACAGATCCTATTTTAGAGTTCAATATATCTTGACTTTAGAAGCAAAATTGCTAAAAACGAAATTGAACTATATTTTTTCTGGCATAGAGCTCAATAACGCCTGTTGCGAGTTCAGAGTAAAAGCGCTGTAAACACCCGTGCTAGGGCATCTAGGCGCCGCTGCCGACGTAAGCGAACATTCCAAATTCGAACGCTCACATTAAAATTTTTTAATTTTCTTTATTTTTTCAAGCACCGTAAATGCATTTTTTTATGACCAGGGTCATTGATCTTAAAATTAAGACAATTATTTTTTATTCCTACTTTAAGATTATTTGTAGAAACTCGTAAATTATTGTTGTTGTTCTAAAATTTAATCAACGAATATTCTGTCAATCAATGAATCAATGTGGTCATAATCTAAACTGAAACTACAAGGATATTTCTGATTTTAAATTACAATCACAATAAACTTTTGATGGCTTCATTTAATATTATGACTCTATCGTCGATGATTTTGCCAAAATTCTTTTGACGATTCGTCAAAAGACAGCAAAAAATATTTGAATTAAAAACGGTGGATTTATTAACAGATCTAATTATTAATCTTATTTCGATAGCCTAAATATACATTAAAGTCTACTCCGCTTCGCCGGCAGGGCCGCCATGTGCCGCACTCCCAATGCCACTTATAACAGATATAACACTATCATTAAATTAATAAATCATTAAAAAAAAACACATACACCTACGAACTAGATAAGAGGCATTTTACAAAATGAAACATACTTTTTTCGAATTTTATTATTTTGCGTCGTCAGGGATGTACTCGTGCGTTCAATTGTCACTGTTTTTAAATCGATTTTATAATAATTCATATAGAGAAACCCATCAATACATTACACCAAGCAATGTGTACTACAGTTTTAATTTTTTTATGGAAAGTCAGCCGAAAATTTGCGATGTTGCTGTCTCTTTCTGGCGTAACATACTGACAGACCTTTCAAATGTCATATTATAAAATATTTTTTACGTAAAAGCGCGGTTAATCGCTTTGGTAAGGAAACAACGGGACGCTCAGGAGATCTATACACGAAACGATTGTTTTGAAAAGGAAATAACTTTAGTGGCGACGTGTAAGACAGAGATGGAGCGAGCGTCTCCGTCGGTCGGGGCACAACTGAACTGAGACAGAAGGTAATCTTCATAAATTAAAATATAAACAGTTCGATACAAAATGTGTCAATCGTTTCATACCATATATGATCTATGATGTGTATGTATCGTTTATGATATCGTATGTCATAAACGATATTATTAGAATAAAAAAATGAACAGAAACTTTCGATCAAGAAATCATGAGAAACTTTCGATGTAAATTTTTTGTATATGCGAATTGATTTAACCAAAAATCCTAACAATTTTTTATTTCCATAATTTCTAGCATCCGTCTTAAGAGGGTTTAAAAATAATACAATAATATTATAACTAATTTCGTATAGGATTAGATTTTAAAATAAAGCTACTTACATATTCTTATTTAACCTTAAAATTTAGCTTTCTCTAATAGTATTTATTCACATATTTTGACGGAACTCACCAAACCGGATAATTTCATAACTGTACCTAAAATTCTTTTCATGACGTACTCTACAGGAAATTGGAAAATATTATATATATTTTTGGTGTTATTAAGATTACCTTCTGTTCCTGTTTCTGCTGTGTGTATCACATGTCCTTACCGACTACCATGACGCGACCTTCACCACGATATATAAAATACTATATACATAAGACAGCGTTCGGATAACGGAGCTTGGCCAATGGCGGCGTGGGAGAAAATCTCCCTTTTCACGGGGTGAAACCTCTTTTACGGGTAATTTTTGATATTTTGCGAAAATAGAAACATATTTTCTATATTTTCAAGATAATATTTTTTCCTACCGAATAAGTTTTTTAAAATAGTTTTTATTATATGATCCGAACCTTCAAATGAGACCGAACTCGCGGATTTAAGATGTCTTATTATATTTAATGGATTTGCTTCTATTAATTATTTTTCGATTGTTTTCACGGAGCAATTTAAATTTGTCGACTACGTTGTGTTATTTTCAATAGTGTACCACTGCAATATAATGCAGTACGACAAAAACATCTTATCTAAAACCTGCGGAGCAAAAATTAACAATCAGCACACTATATATGAAATTTAAAATATCACCTGTAAAAACATTAACACGAAACAATTTGCGTTCTAAATTCAAACGCACAAATCCGATGAGAGTTCCGAATTCAAAGTGAATCGCGGACGTGTTACGAGTGCGCGATCGAATGAGGTTTCATAGTTGCAGTGTGATGTTCCCCGTTGGTTCCTTGGCCGCCTCGGCTGTGTTATTATGATAGAGTCGTGCGGGCGCTCACTGCGGCCCGGAGCATCAAATGCGCGCGCCCGAGCCTGCGCCCGCGCACGCCGCGCCGCCTATGGCCTCCTGGAATTGCACACAATTATAACTTAGAACAGCACTAAAGCCTATTACCTAAAATATTGGATTTTAATCTGTTTTGTATTTGTACTTGGCCCTAGCAAAAGGGGCAAAGCCACGAAGTTTGACAACTAGGGATGCCGACGACGACCGTTGCGAAGTCGAAACGAAAAAGTAGGAAGTCGGAACCTGGGCTCCACGCTCAGCGGCGAGGAAGAAACCGGGAGAACTCTCAGATGAGAGAGAATGTGTAGCAGTATATTGGATCCTACCTGGTGTTGGTCCTGGTGGCGACACATCTTGTCGCAGTAGTCGGCGAGGATGTCGCGGAAGCGCGTCCAGCACTTCTCCGGCACGGTGATGGCTGTGCGGAAGTTGCTCTTCACCTGCAACGGCGCAGGTTGCATGAGGACGCTCGCTTTTGTTGGATATACACTCTTTATTACGATTGGCACGCTGCGTGACGCGTAGTTGCATATGAGTCACTTTTATACGCTGTACTTTAAGTTTGTTTGTGGGCGTGGTAACGCTAGCGCCACCATCAAATATTTCCTTTTATTTAAAAGCGAAAACTTACAAAGTATAAACTACAAATTATGTTTATATTACGTGTAAACTACAAATTATGCAACACTAGATACATTGATTTTGTCAGAAAGTATAAGAACCACGTGCCATTTCTCAGTCGCAGTTCGCAGCACGTTACAGCTGCATTGTTTTCTGTAGGTTTTGACGACGGACGTCAAAATGACGGAGCGAGACTGAGTAATGGAGCATGGCTTTTATAATTTTCACTTGGACACAATTAACTAAAAAGAAAACAGTGGCCACCAACATCCTTGTGGTAAATTGTGACTACATACTGTCCAAAAACATTTACCTAGTGCAGCATACTATAGTATTTCGCTATAAATTAAAAGAAAATGTGTGATTTCAAAGACATTTAACGTCCTTAAAAGCGACAAAAAGGAAGGTCTATATATATCTTTCAATACAGATCTAATTTAGGCTTCAGTCCAAGTTTTAGTTGTATGGAGCAATCATATTACGCAACTGAGACAGCCTGAATACAGCTGACCAGACGTCACGCAGCGGACCGCAACGTCAACAGAAGTGCATCAAAATGAGTTACCTCGGAGTGGCATCCCTCGTTTCCACGGCCGTATGGCTCGTACTTTAGATAGAACAAAGGGCGAAGTGCGGGTTTGCATTTCACTTCTCAATGTCGAATCGATTCGAAGGGAGACGCAGCGAACCAATCACATTGCGTGCGCATCGTGATCGATTAGCTGCGTCTCGCTGCGAATCCACTCGAGAATGAGACGTAAATAGCAAAGTCGCACTACGTATATTATTTACGAAACGATTGGAGATCACAAATCAATTTAAAAGGATTAAAAAGGAGGAGTTGTGTTGGCTCGTCTGAATTAACTGGTTACGTAGTGGACGAAGTGGTTTGGAAGCGATTTATCTACGTCCATATTTAACTAAAATTCAATTTAAGTAAAATTGAATAATGAATTCTGCTCTCATAATTAGTTAGTAGGGAGAAAAATCTCTTGGCTGGTTAATGCATTTTTGTAACTAAGTGAATATAATTTGTCACTCACAAATAGTTACCAAACAGCAACTATAGATTTGAAATTATTGAATATTATTTTGTATGTTAGCGATTGTTGCCTCGCCGCCCACTGAGATTTTGGGCTCGCGGTCTCTCCGTTGCAAAATGTCTCTTTTAGTAACCTCGTACGACATCCACGAGAGGATATGGAGTGGGCCTATTCTAATACGGAACCACACGCCGCGAAATATTAAATACGTATGTAATATTAAGTTACAGAAATAGAAAATAGAAGGGTAGAATGATTGGCCACTTGATACGACACGACGTCTGTTTAAAAACTATTTTTGAAGGAAAGGTGAAAGGAAGACGAGACCAGGGAGACCGAGGAAGAGCTATGCGAGCAACTGAAAGAGAAGACAGGCGTTGTGTTGTTTCGAGACCTTAAAAGCAAAGCCGAGGATAGAGAGGCGTGGCGTATACTCCACCGACAAGAGCATAGCTCTTAAATAAGAAGAAGAAGTAATATTAAGTTAAATATTAAATATTTATATAAAATATCCTAAGAGTATGGAGTGGAAATCCATAGTCTCTGTCTTCTCCGATGGAAAACAAGCGTCATAATTTATGTATGTGTTATGGCTAAACCACGAAGTATGGCTAGACTTAGGTGTAACCAGCTTAGATGCTGGGTGTAACAAACTCTGACCGGCTACACCCAGATCTAGCCTCACTTCAAGGTATGTATGTAAATAAAATAATGATTTTAATTGAGAACAGTTTTCACAAGGGACATTTTGCTACGAAGCGCTCTAAGCTCGGTTTAACACTGAATGAGAAATCTATCTACAAAAGGTGTTAGTATGGCGGATACGAACAGTACTGACCTCGCTGACTTTCATGTAGATGCCCCGGTTGTTCTGACCGATGTCGAAGTAGAAGTTCTTGTTGTCGACGCGCAGGTGCCGGCCCTCCGGCAGCTCGCCCTTGAAGCTGCACGACCAGAACACACAAACATACATCATTGTAGTGTGATTGCCAATAAACATACTTTTAACTTGTTTTCTCTGTCACTCATCTCATCGAGCCCTTTTCCATACTAACATGCAGCCCACCTGATGGTAAATGGCCACCATAGCTTATCGACGCCTGCAACACTAGGGGTAAACACGCGCGTTGCCTACTTTGTGGCCTAAGATCTTTTGCCCCAGTACCCTGTAATCATACTGCCTCTCTCAGCCATCAAACTGGAACACAACAACGCAAGCACTGCTGTTTGACGATAGAAATAGATGAGAGTGAGGTATGTACCCATGTAGACTACCCTTATCAGAATATATTCAATTCGTAATTATACGATCAATATCGAACGACAAAATTTCACTACGGGCTCATGTGTCTGTAGGACGTCAAGTCGGAAATAGTGTGCACCGACCCTAATATTCGATAACACTGGTCAACAAAATCGTGACTTCTTTTTGCCACATGAAAATGACATGTTTGGCTTGGTCTGTGACTCACTCCCGTGTGACACTGACATTGCTAATTTAATTTAATATTGATTTTGGCATTTTGTCATATTATGTCAACCATAACAGAAGAGTTTTTTTCACTTTAGCTGATATGACAGCCTGTCTCTCACCCGCCGTCGTCGGTGCCGAAGTCGTCGAGCAGGTCGGTGAGCGCGTCGCGGAACTCGATCATGCCCTGCGCCGGCAGCGCCACCTGGCTGCGCGGGCCGCCGCGCGTCACCGTCTGCGACACGCGCAGGAAGCGTCCGCGCGAGTTCTCCTTCAGGTCCAGGTAGTACCGCCGGTTGTCCTGATAATGCCTTTCTTTAGCCACACGACCACACCTGCCGCGGTGAGATTTAATACTAACCCCCCACCCGAAATCACGTGTATATCTAGTAACTTCAAAAACAATTAAAAATTTATTGAATTTAAATACATGCATAAAAAATAATATCGCACAACTCGCCGCTAGAGTTTGATGAAACAATAAATACACGTGATATCTTACTACACCCCCCTTGTGATATTTCGTGATTTTTGCTGAACCCCCGACGACCCCTTATCATCACCATTTAATAGTCCCCGCAGCTGGGGCACTAGCTACCCTATGGATGGATAAAGGAGGATGAGCACTTAATGTAAATTGATTAACTTAATACTAGACAAAAAAACAATGGATTCCAAATCTGTTAACACACTTTTGGAATAACACATAGGGTACACACAATTTTTTCGTGATTTTTATTAATTTTATCTCACTTAAACTATAAAAACTAGTCCAGTCCAGATGAAACAGTGTCCCTGTCTAGACGAAAATGTTTACCTTCAACATCATCTCGGACTTGAGTTTCCCGTCGTCGGGCACGTTGTCGGGGTTGGGCGGCCCCAGGGACGAGTAGTAGTCGCTGAAGCTGGACAGGTGGTCGCGGAACTCCGCTGCTGTGGACATCGCCAGGAAGATCTGGCTGCGGCGCCCGTCTGCGCCGATCTGAATCAAGGATACTTCACCTATACTTCTGTCTGGTTGTCCATTTTTTTACGAAATACATTTGAAAAGAAAATAAAACAGTTTAAGTATTGTGAATGCCACTAATTGCCACTAGACGTCGGAATGCAGTCGTAAAAGTCATGTCAAGTTGCCTTTAGGCAACATTATAATTGTGAAAGATGTCTGTCTGTCACGATTTCACGGCTAAAAGGCGAATGGGATCGGAACAACAGCTAACATAATTAGACACAGTTATCTTACCAAGTCTAACTTACCAGGTTAGACACAGTATAAAAAACTTCAGTCAATGAAAATAATTTCAAATCAGACAGTGAACAATAGTATCCAAAAACAATATTTTCGTATTTATGATAATGAGTACGTAATGATCTTGTGTTACTGGCTACTTATTGCTAAGTAGGTACTATTGCCCCCGCACTAACAAGTTTGGCGCAAATAATGTACAAAGAAATCGCTTCACTGCTCGTAAACGATGGAAGTCAATACACAATGAATTCATATAATTTTCCTTGACGACGCGTTCAGACCCGGAATCTGCGTTGAATGTGTTAATTTGCGTTCGATTTGGCGCTAAATTAGAAAGCGGTTCGCTCTTGTCTGCTTTTAGCGAAGGGTCAAATTTTTCAGTAAATCTGTATTTATCAGTATTTCAACAAATAAAATAGGTTCGGTTTATTCAAGGCCACGTAAAAACGAATTTAACTAATTATCAATATGTCAGATGCAACAGACGCGCTGTTGCCTTGTTGACTATTTTGTATACAGCTTATTTATCGACGTACTTTTGTTAATATACCATGAGGAGTATGGGTCTCGCCCAGCTTTTTATTTATTTTATTTAGTATATTAGAAAAAAGAAAAATACCTTTTACCTCAAAAATGGAAAGGTTAGATACTTCCACGCGGTCGAAGTCTCAGGAAAAACCGTTACAGATAAATATTATTCACGTTAACGCGTAACAATTTCCTTCTCATGAATAGGTAATGGCGGCTTCCAAATACACTTTGGGAGATTTAACAGGAACATCGGAACTCATTATAGCTTTATAACAAATCTTTCTTTAAGTGTTATAGTTAAACCCGGGCAGCCGGGCGCAGACTATGAGCAAACAGTTCAACAAAACAGCTGGTTTTTCATTGCGGTAATAAAAAGCGCTATGCAATGTAAGTTAATTAAAATCGGCATCTGTGTTGATTTCGGCAATAGTGTGTATGAGCCATAACAATAGTATATGTTTAATCCATACATGCAGGGATAAATCGCTCGATCGTTTCCGATATTTGATGGACCCGTGACACAAGGTTCAACATAGGGTACTTTTTAACCGCGGATGGAGCCGCGGTCAAGAGTTATATAAAGGCATCAGATCGCAATTTAGGGACAGTAGCCATGGTCGTGAACTGAACAATCAAAAAGGCATATAGAGAAACGAACCAACCAATAGAACGAACAAAGACATTTAATTAGGGTAAATGTCTATTGGTTCATAAAACAGTTGAATATTAACATACTTTATGTTTTATAAAAAAAAATTAAAGTTTGCTTTAAGATTTTTCTGAAAATAAGACTCTATAGAATTAAGTCTTCAATCAACTCTTTCGTGGTATACCACAGAAGCATCTTAACCAGAACCGTTCTTTATGCAACATCGCAAGCGCATCGGATATAACATTTGCATGAACGCAACCGTGCCCCGGCACGGTACTGTTCCTGCTTTACATAAATATGTATTCAGCATATTGTTACGATTTGTTCGGGCTGCAATTACTGCATTTTATTGGTTAGTTATGTAGGGCGAAATATTGCATTGCATTAAATGTGAAAGTTTGCAAGGATTGACGATCAATATTTGTTGCCAGAGATTGAATTACGGTGGGCATGAACCAGCTGTTTGTAAAAAATATTTTATGTAAAAACTGCATGACTTTCGATGTTCGAATCCTACAAAGAAGGGATCTTATCTTCTTTATCTATCTTTATCTTCATTTCTTAAAGGCAAGAGCATACTCTTTCCTTTAAGATCCCTTAATTCCTCATATTTGCTTGCCATTGGGCTAGATTGAAGTTAAACGAACTCAAATCACAAAAAAATAAATTAGAATTGTGAAACCTGAAATAACACACACTGTACTTTGTAATTTTATCCCAAAAGTCGCCTTATCAAATGCAATTATTATAAATGATATTATAAATACGTAAGAACGGATATTTGCTTAAAGCACATTCACGCCTAAACCATTCTGAGATGACCGCCTACCATGAAACATACGAACACGTAGCACGTTACTACTGTCCACATGCTGTCTCTTATTCCCATATCGTGTAAGCAACGTGTAAAAAAAAAGAGAACGTGTGAACGCAATGACGCGCTTCGTGCTTTATGTTTCAACTGAAAAATCATTTCCTGAATTTCGCACATTAAGAGAACTCCGGAGCGAGGCTAATTTAAAAATTTATCACTTGAGCGCAAGCGAGCACGGTTAAGTAAACTATGCTATTTATGGCTTAGCTTTTTATCAGGCACGCTCAGGTCGACGGCCGATATCACGCGCATTACATAAGCATAATCGCTTTCAGTAATAACAGAGATTGCAGATGAGTAATTGATAATGTACGTGGTTTACATTAATGACGCTGAATGATTTAAGCTTGAACTACATGAACTACATGAAGCAGGGGACTTTTTTATTTAAGAGACTATTTAATAGCTACAAAAACTTATGTCAATTAGCAACAATTAGCAAGTTCAAAAATACTTCAATGACCATTTTTGTCTGTTTATAGAGAAAATTGTATTTGTTTGTAGAGAAAACTAAAACTTGATATCTCCATAGCGTTTGATACTTTTAATCACGATGACAATTACTATAAAACTTGATAAATACGTTTTTGGTAGTCAATCCGTCTTAACATCGGCCTTGACAGCATCGCATAATTAAAAGCTAATATTTTAATTATTTGATAAAACTATGTTAACTCGTATAATATGAAATTAAGAATCGGAGTTCCCCAAGGCTCACATTTAGGCCTATTCACCATACATAAATATTATTCAGTGTTATAATACGAACCAGGGCTAGAAAGAAGACGAATGTGCATATGTACAGTAGTGGTCAATTTGTAGCTGTAAACTGTAGACTGCAGCCTTCCCTATCAAGGGGATCTTGGCGGGAGGCTGTTTACTCTATTGGTTATGGAATACCTGTCTGGTGCTAGGTTAAGGTTAAGGATATTTAAGAAATAAATAAATAAAAAAACACTTAACGACTATGCAAAAATCAAGAACTAAACTTGTGTCGTAATCTGCACTTGACGGAACAAGTTCAAACATTTGTTAGAGCTAGGAATTGAACCCAGATGGCGGGTCTTTACACGCAGATGTGGAAACAACTACGTCACGAAGATCGTCAAACGATGTGACCAACCTCTGCAACCTTGATAAACCGCCCCCGCCGGTTCTGCTTCACGTCCAGGTAGAACCGCTTGGACTGGATCTGAAGCATCTTCGTCGCCAGCTCCTGCTCCTGCTGTTGCTGACCTGCAAAACAACGTAACATATACAGTAACTGGAGGTAAAAATATACAGTCAAAGACGTCGCAAGCAAATTGTTATTTGTGGTAATGGGAAATCTTATCGCAACTTTGAGTTTGAATTAATATAATGAGGTATTGTTTCAACCGAAAATCGCACACCAGTGAGTCCCTCCAGTCTTCACTATGATCCTGCTAGTGAACAATAAATACTAAACAATGGATCATTGTAAGACTACAACTTTGCTTTCGACGATATACATTTTAATTATTTTAAACGGCCCGGCCCGGCTTCGCTCGAGTAAAACCATAATAAATTGTACACCTAAACCTTCCCCAGGAATCTCACTATCTATTTTAAAACACGGCATCAAAATCCGTTGCATAGTTTTAAAGATCTAAGCATACATAGGGACAGACAAACAGCGGGAAGCGACTTTGTTTTATACTATATGTAGTGATGATGCGCCATTAAGCTTGAAGTACAAAACTAAAGCAAAGAGGCGCCATCATTTAAAATACAACATTTATTTCGTCGAAACGAAACCAGAGTTCCTTTTCGTTCAATATTAGCGCCACTTCTTTCTAATATAATAACTGAACGAGACATTATCACACACATAGATGACCCAAAGAACTTTCCAGTCTGAGTTACCGCCGTTGTAATTTGGCAACACAATCTCCCGCTATCGGGCAGTTATCGCCGCCAGCAGGTGGGCCGTTCCGATAATTTAAACGACCAAAAACCGTCCCCCTTCCAACGTCTGCGTCTGGAGAATGGATTATCCTATCTATCATACAATTTCATTCACCTCTATGCTCTAGGGACTGGGCAGATATCGTCGGCCGGGGCAAATTTTCCGAGTTTCATGAAAATGTGAATTGGTTTTTTTATTTTGTCTATTAGGAGTGAAGCGATCATGATATCCACCCTAAAAATTTTCATACATGCCATACATATGATTTACGAATAGGATGACGAAGCAAGACCTTAGAATAAACCCAAAAATAAATGAGTGCACTTTCCCGAAAGCTCTAGTTATTACAGCACATTACAAAACCGATTGAAGAGAAAAAATGGCGAAGAGTTTCCGTGTCCCGAGCGTCCGTTACGAAGCCACTAATTAAGTAACATGAATACGTAATTTTAATTAGAAACCGCATCGGTTACAGCCCGCCGTGGTTACGGTACCAGGATATTTTACAAGTATACTGATCTTCTTTCAATTCAAAAATTCATCATTAAGTTAAGATCATTTATTTATATAGAATTTTATAGTTATTAGCTAGTTGATAATGAAGTTTTCTGTGAAAATTAAATTGGATTTAATTAAATAATAAATAAATTAAATTAAAAATTTATACGGGTAAAATATTTATAGATTAAAGAGATATTTCCTTAGAAATAGTCTGGCTGGACGCTAAGCCTTAAAAATTGAGGATACAAAGATAAACCATATATGATGTTAGAGTTGAATAGAGATCAACATTAAAATCGAATATATATCGATTTTCTTATAATTTAAGTATTTTTTATTCTGAGACAAAAATAAATTAATTCATTAATTAAAAAATATTTATAATAACAAATAACAATTAATAAGCTTGTGGCGGATATATTTATGTTCACTTTCTGACGAGGCTCAACAAAATTAAATTATAATTTAGTTTGTTTTCGTTTTCAAAGGCAATAAGATATGTTTGTTTTTAAATGTTAAATGGCGCATATAGGTGGACGTGACATTTGTGCTTGCTTTCATTGTGCACAAGATGATAAACTGGGGCCTTCTCTATATTTGGTCCATAACTTTGCCTGAAGCGCGATAGTATCATTTTGTACTAAGCTTTTTCTCTATAACCTTTTGTTCCGACGAGCGACCTCCGGCCTAACTTAGAAAAGCACTGAACGGGCACTAATTACAATGAGCTTTCAACCGTGACCACGAACAATCTTCACACTACGCATATTACGCGCCTTTACTTATCTAGTAGGCGCCTGAGAGACATTAGCAATTCATAGTGTCAAAAACATGCAATGTTTTTTTATTATCATACATACGAAAATTAAAAACTTACGAATTCCAATGTCACAATGTTCGGCAATTGTCAAAATTAATTACATGTTATCTTGCTTTCACAAGTCGTGGTTCGAACGCTGACTCACGAGTGACAGAGCAAGAACGTTTGGGGGGTTAATGTCTGATCTTCTGCACGACTTGGAAACCGTTTCTAGTGTAATGACATTCGGGTTTGCCATCAAGTTAATTTTGTTTAATTTATAACCGAATTTTTTATCAATTTCTTTTATTTCTGATATAATTTGAAGGTGACACTAGATGTGTGGCTACACAGAGCCTTAATGAGAAACTCTGTCTTGTCGTTTTCAACAGGAAAAATACCTACTATTTTAATGACGTGCGTGGGCGTCCAACCGAAATACGTGGAAATGTTAGATGTTGTCGGAAGTTATAACGACGATCCTTATGGTAATCCTATTAATTTTCTAGGACAGTATTCAAATCAGTCCTAAAGGTATCGTTGTTATTCGTTGTATGAGCGCTTTGCTTTGCCGCATACTAGCTCCACCACCACATTTTTTAAAAATTACTTTTATTTCTTAGCGAAAAAATATATTTTAACAGATTACCAGATAGTTTAACATATATAGATTTAAAAAAATTAGTAAAAGGTAGTGGAAGGTTTATAAATATAAAGTGATCACAGTTGACTAAACGGATTTTGGTGGCCCTCGTTATCGAAAACCTGATTTCAATTTTGAAATCAGCTCCAAAAAAGACTGGAATAGGAAGTGAAAGTTTGAAAAATACAAAAGTACATTACATTAAGTACAGCGAAAACGCTGCGAGTGAAGGCGCAAGCCTATACAAATTATTTTAAAATAAAACACTCACCGGAGTCAAAATTGTTCCCGCCTGCGTCCATTCCTTGACCATGATATTCTGAAACGTTAAGGAATCTGCTATTAGTTACAATATGATCAATGTAATGGGCTGGTAGAGACGGCCTCCGAACATTGCACCGCAGTCACTGCACATCCCTTTTATTTTAACATTATTTTATTTTACCTCATTATACAAAACGATATCATGCGATATAATTTTTTTCATAAGGTAAAAAGGGCTTGTCTCTTTTGAAATAAATTTTAATTCAATTATTTCAGTACTTTCGGAGAAAGGTAGATGTGAAGGTTGGACAGACAGGCGCACGAACGGTTTTATAAGGGTTCCATGATTTTATTTTCCTTTTAAAGTACGGAACCCTAAAAGGTCTTTGGAAGTAAAATATACTTCGCGTAACTGGACATGTAACGGCTCTTAAAACATGGCCATAATCGTGACCAATCAAAGTACATTGGTCCGTTTTTCTTTAATACAATAAGCTATCTCATCGAATGATCATGGATGATAGTTTGTACTGCCGCCGTGCCATCCTTGTAAGGGACATCACATCTCTAACATTTGATAACATAACACAAAGTTTATAAATCATACAGTTCCTTAATGCAATTCACTTTTTACTATCAAATATGTTTGCAATGAGTGTCATTGCGACGTATGAATGTGATCCATACTGCAATATGATTGGTTGGCTGGTTAGCTGCGTCTTACTGTGAACAGTGATCACAAAATCTAAGGTCTCCGATATTTAACTCAATAAACTGAGAAATAAAAGATAAGGAAGGAAGTATCTTCTATTTAAAGAAAGGTTGTGGAGGTCCCAACTAAATTTGTGTCTATAGACATCACTCCTACTGAAATTAGAGTTCTCATTACACGTGCCTTCCTCGGGTGATTGAACTCTAAAATGGATTTTCGTGCTTAATTGGCTAAATAAAGTTTTTTTCAGAATGTATTATTACTCACTTTTTTCTTATTGTAACACTTATTTTTACATTCAAACTTATTTTTTGCATGCATATTATTTTTATTGTCAAAAATTGCAACACCCAATCCAGGTACATGTACTTCCACTATCTATAGAAGCATTATTTATAATGTTAAACCTGTACATGTAAACATGAAATAAATATATAACAACAGTAACTCGCGTAATTAATACAACTAATGAAATTGACATTGACATTTGATTATCGTTTTTGATATTAAATACCTTCACGCGTTATTTTTTAAGCAGTCAAATAGCCAGTTGTAATTCAGCTAAGATATTAGTGCGATTGGGGGGCGGGAACCAAATAATAAATCAACATCGATTGCCATTCTTATCACCTCAAACGATGATTTACCATTGATAAGCTTGGCGTTGGAATGTACGTATAGTTTACTGTCCAAATATATAGGGTAAAACGCGTTAATGATCAAGCACAATACAATAACACAAATAACTTAAAAATAAATGAACATTCTTCATGTAAAATATAATTATGATGTCACTTATGCAAATGTTATAATTGCTAATTTGTCTGTATATATTTGTATATATCAGAAAAGATAAAATTATGCAATAATATCACATGCAACAAAAACAAATTTCCATGCATGAGAAAGAGCAGTGCCCCAGCAGTGGGGGCGTTTAAACGGCTGATGACGATCTCATGCAAGCTTGTCTCCGAAAAACAATAATAAGACGAGCTAAAAAAAATACTTAAGTCAATTCTCCTAATAATGAAGAGAAGCCTTCTTTTAGCGTTTGCTTCTTCCTAATTTTACATTAGAAACAAGTATCGGTGCACTGTAATATTAGTTCGATGAGATTCAAAGAAACGAAACAGCACAATAAACGCTCTTGAAAGACTTCATTAAGGAAACAAAAATCATTAATTCAAAGATTTATTTACACTTTTTTTTAATAAAAATACATTTTTAGTTATTTGCATTACCAAGCCTCTGTCTAATAAATAACTTAAAACAATATTTCAAAATATTAATGAGTGGTTGTACAATTTTAATCGTGGTTCGGTAGTGTCGTAAAAGCCACCGCATCATGGCAGATATCTCTGCGGGCCTGCAATCACGCAAGCTACAATGCGCTGCGCAGCGTGCACGCTAAACATGTGAATTTTATTACGATGATATGTTAAAAGTTTGTATGTGATGGCCCCATTTGGGGCGTTATGGCGTTTTGAAAGTAGCGCATTCTGAAAGTACCAGTGTTCGTTCTGAAATGCTAGTGGTTTGTGACTTTGAAAATTCATTCATTTTCGTTTTGATAAGCTTTTGATTGCACACTTTTGCGTTAACTATATTCAAAATTCAAAAAAATTCAAAATTCTTTATTCAATTTAGGATGATATACATCACATATTGACGTCAAAAAATTACTTACACTAAGTCTACTGCCGGCTTCCAAAGCGCAGGTGAAGAAGAAGCGGTGCAACCTTTTCTCCAAGGATGTCAATTAAAAAATATAGGTCTTATACATATATTAAAAATTAGGAAGACGAACTTCCATTCACATTAAAAATGTCAAAATTTTAATAAATATAATAAAAGTTGTATTTCCAATAAAAGTATTGAAAATTGTCTATATATATATAACATTCCCCAGGATTGACGGCATGCAGGCGGACGGGTGTTAAATCGCTCATTTAAAGGTTTATTTTCCAAGCTGATCCGGGGCTTGGCGACGCCACAGCCCCGAACACATGAGGACGAGAGAGAGAGGTGAACCCCGCGCACTAGTCATTTGTGTCTGCGTTATTATAATTGAATCGCAGCGGCACTAGGGCATGTCCTACTACAGGTGAATTCGACGGTGTGGTAATAAGGGCACTCGCGATGCAATTTGTCTATAGATCTTTTACCAAAAAGACAGAGGTTTTATATTCGAGTGTATTTATTTTTTTACCTTTAAGCCTGCTCATCAGGCAGGTCGCTGGCGAAAAAACAAAGCCGTATCTTCGATTTTTCAATCTTTATATAATATTTTTCACATAACAACAGATGAGATGCAGCGCATTCATTATCCGAAGGAATAATTAATTAAGAGGTTTACATAACTATAACGATCGCGTGACTTTTATTAACATTGATTTAAATTAGCCTTGCCGTGAGTGTCCGGCTTTAGCTTGTAAGTGAGCTATCGGCCTGCAGCCTGCAATGCACGCAACATGCTCTGCTATTAATTGCAGGCCAACTCATCCAGAACTTTGCAGCGCATTACTTTACCTTCCTGTAACCCTTGGCCATCATTTGGCTTTGAACTTAGTGAGAAAATCGACCTCTGTAGCTACATGGTCATCATGTCGTCAACATCGCAGGTCCCGAGTCTGGGTTTTAATTGGGGACGCCAGTGCGAGCACCAGTCTGGTGATCATTCCTCTCACACTAGGACCGTGACTTCGGATTACAAAGCTAGCCAATAAAGAACTTCAGCATATAAATCATCTGAGTACAATAAAAAACATAAATTACATAAATTTCTTAAGACATACTTCTGTAATAAGCACTTCTCATCATTCCTGTCTGGTGTGCGCATTTCATTGTGCTACCAGGTCATCGCCCCCCACACAATACAGTCGTAACATCCCATAAACTTCCCAGGTTACTATCAGACAGGACTGGTTGAGCGTCACGGCTGACAGGCCTGGGGGGGGGGGGGGGCAGGGGGTACGCGTTCAGGGGAGAGGGGGGTTGCACAATCCGCACTGAAGCGGCGCCGACACTGCGCACTGATTAGCAAGCATGTGGAAAATCTGGGAATGCTGGTGGAATAAGTGTCAGCATTGTGCCTGGAAATAAGCTGGTGGTGTACCGCCTATACTTATACCGATGTGAGACGTAAAAAAGTCTAATTTGACTTGGATACCATATGGTACAGCCAGGTCGATTTTGGAACCCAGTCTAACATGAAGCGAATGAAGGAATGTCGCACATAAAATCGCCTACCTAACGCAACTTACAATAAATGATATTGAACAGCCAATAGAACATCAAAATTATATGGTCGACTGTTTAACTACATATCCGTCATCTTTTTGTCTAAGAATATTGGTGAATTAATTTAGCGTACACCAATAATACATATTAATTTAATGTAGGGTTGCCACAAAGCATGCCTTTCCATACTACGTAGCAGGTGAGGTCTCTTCCTCCTCCTAGTCCTGGCAGAAGGGACAAACCCAAATACTTGATACCTTCAAGGATAATAGGTACGGGTGACAATAGTCTGACCACTAAGTAAATAAATAAATAAATTAGGACAAATTACACAGATTGAGCTAGCCCCAAAGTAAGTTCTAGACTTGTGTTATGAGATACTAACTCAACGATACTATATTTTATAACATATACATATATAGATAAACATCCAAGACCCGAGCCAATCAGAAAAAGATCATTTTCCATCATGACCCGACCGGGGATCGAACCCGGGACCTCTCGGTTCAGGCAAGCACTTTACCACTGCGCCACCGAGGTCGTCTAACCGTGTGAAATGGAGATCACGTAGAAAGGACAGCTGAAGCCATCGGGAAACCGCCTCAGATGAGAAAGGCAGAGTAGGTTTGTGTTCGGGATTGGACAGAACAGCATTCAAAAGTATTTGTACCTACTTGATTTTTTAATTTAATTTTATTTAAAATGGGACGTCATAGTCGACCGCTGAACAATATACACAATATAACATAGCAATTTAATCGATTATTCGGCAAGTGCTATTATGAAGTGAAATCGATTTAATCGTATCCTCGTACATGGACGTTGCAACAGCTCATATAACCTGTCTGTAATGCAACTATTATTTTTTTATAGTGATCGATCGTGCAGGTGTTATGGCTGCTTAAGTACTGCATAATAGAGTAAATCCATGTATTCAATTGTTTTATTGATTAATTGCCATTTAAAAAGCGGTGTCGGTCCAGTGGCAAAGCCTGTGAATCGACAGGTCCTAGGAACAAATCCTATTTTGACACGAGTTTGTATTACCAATCCATCTCACGTACCTATGGGTAATAGTTTTCATAGGCCAACACTTGCTTCGGGTGAGGAAAAATGGATTAAATATCAATATCATTAGTCTCATCAAAATTTTTCATTATCATCTTCAACCCAATGCTGGGAGGCACATATTTTATTATTCGCACCACTTCAATATTGTTCTTACTTTCTAACGGATCATTTCATTATTCCCATTCCAAATATACATATCACTGAATAATTCCCTGTTATGGGAATGAAGCAAAATAAATTCGGTTACAACGTGCGACTACCAGATAATGACTTAACGCTTGTCGATAAGGATAATAATAACTTCAGTCATAGTGCCTCACACCTTATCATTAAATACATAGCCCCATATAAACCTGTCTATGTAGTGCCATAAGCGACCGTCTGCCACGCCGGAGGAGGCGGCGGCGACACGTCACACGCGTCCCCATTTCGACCGCTAAAACTTCTTAATAAATGCCTGTCATTTCATTGGTGAACTCCCACACCGCACACGTACACGGTGAAGTCAACGACCCCCGAATCGCCTACGAGTTAAACAGGGCTTGTAACTCATACGACTACGGCTGACCAATCATTTGCGAACGACAAGTCCCGCTAAATATAGTAAGAATGCAAGGAATTAGGACTGAGAAATAGGTCTTCATCATAAAATTTAAAATAAAACCGGGAGAGCGTCGAGGCGTGTATTGAAGGAAATTACAAGCGATTGATCGAAGACGAATCGGAGTAAAATAATTTTTTTTTAAAATACTAATCTAATGGAGAGCTAAGTTTTCATATCGAATCCCTGCAACCTTACAAGTTCATCTTAAGCAATCAACCTTGAGTTGGTACCTACCTCAGGTACCGTCAATAATTTGAAATTGGTAGAAGCATAGATTGAGGTCAAACGCATTAATATTATTAATATAAAAAAACTGCTCTCACACAATAAGCAAGCATACGATTGAAAAAGCACCTTAACGTGGCAGAAGTTCGAAGCCTCTGAATCTGCTGAAAGAAGCCTTTCTACGGGACCCTTACAAAATTCAACAACTGCTAGGGTTTTTGACATTTTATATAAGTATTACATTCAAAAACAAATACTGAGCACGCAGCTTTGCACATTTTTTTACGTTAATCAAAACTAAAACCCTTATCTGCCCTTATCAGATTTGTGCTAAACGCCGAGTAACTGAAACTATCCTAGATACGGTTTAGATTGGACTGTTAGGATCGTATTCGAAAACCAGCGAATAACATCGAAGAAGCGTCTGTACAAAACGATAGTCTATGGCGAAACGTAACACAAATGGGAGTCGCAAGTAGGGTTGCCAAGCGTGCTATAATATAGTATTATACTATATTTCAGGACTCTGTACTATATGTATACTGTAGAAAAAATATTAGTACGCGAAAATACTATATTTCCGTACAATAGATGAATGTTTATATTTTACAACTAATAAATATAAATATCTTGCAATTTTTGATAGCGCCATTCGTTCGACAGAGGTAATGTGCGGTAACGGAGTCTTAATTCAATACTATTTGATACGTCAATGTCAAACTTGACAGCGTCGAATTAACGGTTACTTTTGCTTGCTTTCCACTAGAATGAATGTCACTTTTATCGAAGACAAAAATCTGTTAAAAAATGCACGAAGTGAAAAAAAAACTTGTATCATAATACAAATCAATAAAAAATCTATGTTTTATTCTCCTACTAAAGTATTATATTTTTTTTGAAACTTACATACTATTTTTTTTTAACATTTTTTAAGAAAATACTAATATAGACAAAAAAATGTTGGCAACCCTAGGTGCAAGTGCAAAAAGTCGAGGGGCCTGTTACTTGGTCGGGTCTGTGCGCGTTATGTAAGTGGTTCAAGGCAGTTCGTTGGCAGGCGGTCTCAGACGCGGGCTCAGACGCGGCCCAGACGGGCAAAAAAGTGAAACCAGCGGTTTTTTCGCAACCACTCGCTCAATGGAGGCTTTGCTAGTCTGCGCGGGCGCACATTTCTAATAGTTTTTAAGGCAAAGAAAAAGTTGTGAGTGAGGCGATGCATTTCATAGGAACAATAAAATTTCATTGCATAGGAGCAATAAATGTCGATTTTTTACAAGACGCCCAAAATAAAGATTACATTTTCAGTAGGTACGTAGTAGTAGGTAGGTTTGTATTTACGTATAGGATAGGATGTTACATATTTTATACCCTATTATCATACTTCTCAATAAATTAATATTATAAATACTAGTATCTTTGATCTACGAGTAGAATAAACCTGAAATAACAAACAAAACCATATGTCCTATTTCCAGATTTATTAGTACATACATACACATATTTTGTGACAAAAAGTTCATCCGGCATACCTAGACATAAAAAATAGAAGTACGAAAATCGCAGACGCAATCACGAATAGTGGATTGCAAACAAATACACGTGATTGAGCATGAAACCATCTCAGGGTTGCCCGGCAGACGAGACCACAACTAGACTGGCAAGTTTTTTGTCCTTCACGCGACGACTCTGCGTGACGACATCTCCATCTGTATAAAGCTCAATGTTTGCCAAAAGACTGTCTAGATGTCGACACTGGACTGGAGACAGAACGCAGACAGAGAAAACTATAGACATAGTCATATACAAAACGCGACAGAATACATGTGTTTTGTCTCTCATTGTTTAGGTATAACAACGCCAATCCAATCTTGGAGCTTCGTATGAGATGGAAATTTTATGAAATAAAATTTATGATTTTTTTCATAAAATTTTAGTTTTTTGTCTCTATAGGAGTGCTATTCCTAGGCTTAGCGCCGCTGCGAAATTCATAGGATATCAGTTAGGTGCCGCTGTACCAAAAATACTTATCTCAATGAACTGATAAGTACGTATAACGCTCACACAACCACCGCCATGCCCACAAGGTCTCATTGCCAAACGCGATGTATGGACAGACAGCCCTGACCTAGATTTTTTTGGCACGCACGACATAGACCAACAGGAAATCGCAATTGCTAGATGCCGGCCTGTTTCTCCGTTAGATCAAATTCAATTAGGTTTTGCATGTTTTCTGATTGAGGAACTAACTGCTGCCCGCGGCCTTGTCTGCGTGAAGTTGCCCAAATGCTATCGACGCCGACTTGACAAATTCAGTGTAAAAATAACACTGTAATTCTAGGTTTTAGAAAAGGAGTTAAAGATACTCATTATCCATAAATTCCCATTCATAATATGGATTACTTTTTGGTCTAACAAATCAAAGATTTCTTTGCTACAGATACAGACTATCCCATCTTCGCGCGTTCCCGGCATCATCCGGGCCTGTGACGCCGCGAAGCCTGGAGATAGCAGACACAAAAGGGACCTTACAATTTAAAGATGTTGCACCTAGAATTACGAGGCTTAGGCTTATGGGGCAGACAGAGCCAGCAGTTGAAAAACTCAAATGCCACATTTAGCTGTAAGCCTGTCTTACTATTTATTATTGATAGAATTGAGATTAAATAGAGATACTAGTTGCTAGGATTATTTATTATTTATTTGTTATTCAAATACAAGGGTACATGTGTATCCTATTACAGTATTATATTTTGTACTATGGGCTCAGATCTTTAAATCTTCTAGTTCAATTCTGCAAAGGTACAGGTATATTTATTTAACTCGTTGCCATCAACAAAAGGTAACCCGCGCACTTAAAATGGGGTCTCGTGAAATAGTAACAGGTTGCTAGGATGTCGCCCGTGAGAAGAATCTCCAGTGAAAATTTCTTTCCCTTGATTCTTCTTTTCTTTTCAAAGTTCATAGGCATACATTTGCCGCAGCAGGTGAAGCTAGGTAAACAGGTAGTAATTGTTATATTTGACGTAAGATCCTTGGATTTTGATTTGGACATTAACTTTAAATGCAATTTATATCATCTTTATTTAGGTACTATCGAAGAAATAGAAAAAATTATGAGTGGCTTTTGCCCAGAAGTGGGATTTACTTATAAGTAACAGTAAGTAAAAAAGGTGTCAAAATGTGACTAGTTACTAAGAAATCATATGTACTCGTACATGAGATACTCAAGTGTAAAACCTATGTTAAATGAAAATTACATGTTACAGTTGAGTGGGCAGTTGGAATCAATACTGACTGGCACTAATTAGTCACTAGTCAAGGCCTAGAAACTATGTCAGTGGGGGTAGGATTTCCTAATGCCAGTTAACTTACTGTTATCATGTTAACTATTTCAAAACAAAACTATTTTCACAAGCTTTTATTTAGTTTCACCTGTACCAATGTTTATTTGTTAGGTTATAGTCAAATCTTGCAAGTTAAATTTTACCAACTACATCTGCTTGTCCATGTCGCATCAGTTTCCATGACACAATGCATTTTTATGATAAGCATGATAAGATGGTGCACCCAGGCTCGGCTCCCAATGAGGGAACTCGTCAATAGTTTACTGCAAGAGGGTTTTTTCTCATGCATTGTACAACAAGATCTCTCTGATCTTTTGCAGAGTGGACTGAGCAGTGAATTTGGAAAAATGACACAAGTGGAGTAGTAAGAACTTGCAAATTTGCTTCTTTTGTTTTGTTTTTTAAGTACTTACTCCAAAACTACTTCTAGTTTTTTAAGTTTTCTGAGTTATTTATAACTATAAAAGTTTTTGACCGAGGCTTCGCCCGCGTGAATTTATCTGTTGTATTTATTCATACAAACTTCACTTCATAGTCATATTTGAAGATTAAAGTTTGAAAAAAAAGTAGCCTTTAATTAGATGCATACCAAATTTCATCAAAATCTGTCCAGCGGTATAGCCGCAAAAGTGGAATGGACAGACAGACTATCATATTTGATATTTGTTGAATAAATAGACAGCAGCATTGAAAGTCACTTCATTTCTATACATGTGCTTCTTGTATACATTGCAAATTAAATAAAAGCTTGTAAAAATCAATGAAGGTTGGTAATCAGACAATTTGGAATAAACTACAAACCCTTTTAGATAAATTATTGAAAATCTAGTAATATTCCCAGGAGCTGATTATTAATATTCCCAGACTGTGGGCCAGTCAATGTAAGATACACTACATTTTTGAAGATTCAGATGTGATTTTGCAAATGTACAAATGCCTTATAACAATCCTCCTTGGGAATGCTGTTATTACCTATCAGCTGCCAAAGCAAACCTTAGTCTCCTTGTACACCAACGCTGGACATGAAGTGATCCTATTGTAGGGTGGAACCACACACAAGATACAGAATAAACAGAAATCAAAAACTTGTAATCACAAATTAAAAGAAAAATTTAGATGTTCTTGTGGTTCTTATAGTAGCCATCAAAATGATAATATTATATTTTTCATTTTGATATATATATTTGTACCTGCAAAAGGGTACAAAGACATTTTAATAATGAACATATGGGTCACTCGTGTGTAGTTATCAACAAATGTGTCCATTATAGTTTCAATCTTTTAGAAGACCATTCGCAAACCAAATGTGACTGCTTGCCGACATGCTGAGGCCGAACAATCCCTGCCAGCTAGGTGTGTGTTAATGGAGACAGATGTTTAATTGTGCTAATATTGTCAGATACAATCCCTTACAGGATGGACAGATCCAAGAGTTGTGAAACTCCAAAGTGCATAGTTATAGGTTGATAGCCCATCACTTATGAGAAGACTCGGTTATAGCCTTTTCTCTTTCCCTTTTTCCTTTGACTTTTTCAATGTGCACGGAAGAAGCAGCTGGCACATTCTATACATTTAAATATATTAATTCCGGCAAATGGTATAAGTACAGATTTATATACAGTTTTCCATAGGTCTTTTAATTTTCCATTTAGTTAGTAAATCATTGGAGTGTTTCAATTATTTAATTTGTTAGATTTCATTTAAATGTCACATGTGCTCAGTGCAACCACTACCCAAAGTAACTCAAGAAATTGAAAAGGTGCTGAGGAAATAATTCACAATACTGTAAAATTATAACCTACTCTTATTAGACAAAGGCTTTTGACAGAAAAAATATTAGATTCTAGCAAATGTAATATAATTTTTTTGAAATATTATGAAATAATCTTTGATTTGAAACACATATGGTGGACTTACCCCACTGTTGGCACATTTCAGCTTTCTACTTACTGACACAGACTTGAACCCAGACACCCAATTGTAGCAATACTAACAAAGCATGCTGGCCCTAGACACCTCGAGAACAAGCACAATAGGATCCCCATTCACAATGCCAGTCCCTTTGTGTTAATCTGGACCTCCAAATTCTTTGTCCCAATTCACTTCACTGCATAGCAACACCATCACTACACTATATTTCACTTCACTTAGCAGCTGATGTTCATTTTTTGACACTTTTGTACACTTTCACTTATTGGAACAAAGAAACAATGAAATGTAAGGTTATGTCGATTTCTAATTGAACGCGGTCGAGATGTGAGCTCATAGAAGCAGACGGTGGAGGCAGGACCAGCGGCCACTGACCTTCCATGGTGAGCCCCGCACAGCTGACGCGCCGTCGCGTCAAACAAAGGAGTCTGGGCAGTCGGCCGCGCTGGCCCCTGCGCTGGCCGCCTCGGAGCCCGAGCTGGCGCGGCTCCTCTGCACGACCCTAAGAGCGTGCCGGGCGTCCCGGCCGCCGACAACGGCCCGCCCGACGACGAGAGGTCGCAGACAAAAAAATCGATAGGTCGTCAACCTCCGCCGGCCGACGGTCGGAGCCGGTCCCGGGCGGGCCGTCGCGCCGCCGCCTGATTTCCCGAGGACCCGACCCGCGCGAGGCTCCCTCCGAAGCTTCAAAACTAGAGAAATAGCACAGACTTCGCCATTTTGAAACGAGAACAATGAAATATTTACTTTTGAACACTTGAACGATCGCGGATGTGGTTAGAGGAGAAAGAAACCCGAACGCGGGCTTTGGCGGGTATAGGATCCTTCGCCGCTGTAAATAAATACGTACTCTGACTAGAAATCCCCTCGTCACCGCTGCCGATATCCGACATCTCAATCCACACCGAAATCTACAGGCAAATCCGCCGATCTTTTTGAGACTCGCGACAACTCAAATTGTCTATGCTAACTAAACTATCAAACTGAGGTTCTTTTTGATGACAACGAATGTCAAACCAAATAATTCGGCATAAAATGTCAATCGCAAAATTACAATAATCTATATTTTTTGATAATTCAAAAATAGTACCACTAAAAACAAAAGAATCAAAAACTTTTCCATAATAGCTATTTAAAAAATTTTGTAGGCACTTATTTTCATTGAAATGTTTGTAACGTTGTGAAGTTTGGTAGTGACATTATAAAAGGCCTTATATTTTTTCATTGCTCTACTTTGGTTATGATTTCCTTTGTCATGTCATCATGTCAATGTGTCAAATTGGTTTTGAAAACTTTTCTGAATGAAAATTTACCTTTCATCCCATGGAGGAAAGAACCAAAATTTACAAAATAAATCTACTTTCACTCCGAACGTAGATTTTTTTAGAAGTTTATATTTTTATATTTTCACATTGACAGAACGAGAGCAAACTTTTACTGAAATAGGTTTTTTTCTTTTGGCAAATTTTTTGTACAGTAGGTACAGTCTGTCTTCTGACAGACTGTACCTACTGTATACTAGAGAAGAAAACGATTTTAAATATTTTTTTTGCCATTGTAATACCAAATAGAATAGTCAAGATTGGTTGATTGCCTACCTAATTGATTGATAATCACTCAATGTTGCCAGCCAACAGAAGGCAGCGCTCTCGCACCCATATTCTTTACTTTCTTGACAGATTGTAGATGTACTGTAGCTACTATATTAAACAAAGGCCCGCCCCGCGCGCGGCCCCGATATTCATTTTTTGGATCACTGTCAACGTACTGCGGCATTAAGCACAGATATAAGAACGTTCTTATATCTGTGCATTAAGTTCATACAAAGAAACTCGATCCTAAGCTCCTGCCTGTTCGTTGTTTAATTTCAAAGTTGCAAAATCTTATCATTTTGCTGTTTCCCCGTTCATTGGCAAATACCCTTTTATTTCTTAGAAAGCCTTGTTTATATGATCTTAGTAGTGCCACTGTTTATGCCATGTGTATATTCAAACCATAGAAATAAGAACAATATGGCGTAATGTTCTCATATCTGTGATTCAAACGACATCACACACTAGCGCCATCTGAAGTTTTTTTTAGCAGGTACTCCGTACAGACTAATTCCATGGTTATTCTAACTTCTCGAGTTGGTAGAGTTAAAATCAAATAATTTTAATTTGAAATACTTTTATATGTTTATACTAGTTTTTCAGCAAGACCATTCTCTTATGAATCACGACATTAGTTAGAACTGCATACAAATTGGTGTGCAATCATTTTAACTCCAGCGATATGCAGCTGTTACTGTATGTCTCAAGTAATTCACAAGAACCTCTTTCTTGTGTAGGCCACAGCCTTCTTGTAGTGTAGGCACCTAAGTGTATGCAAGGAACAATAAAACAACACTGTAATATTACAAATGACTATAATTTTGTCACAAATTTTTCCATACAATGTTAATAACTTTTTACCTTACTTCTATTTATAATACATTACTTAACCATTATTATGTTGTATTTCATTATTTAAAATTTCCTGTTATCTCTAATTACAATCCACGTAGTCAGTTTCAGACAAGACATTAATATTTAATTTAAATAAACCAAGGACCATACAAAGTTAAAAATGAAATGTTGAAAACGTTTACTTCATTATGATACACTAAAATGTAATTCGATTAGATCTTATTATACTAAAAAATATTTTTTGCTTAAAATACTACGAGAAGTATCGTTAAAAACTGTACAAACATATCAACTTTAGTTTACCGCTAGCGTAAATATAATCGGACACACGAACCCCCGGTCGATTGGGACGCGCGACATCGCTCAACAGTGACAATATTGTATAATCATTAATTAATTAATAATAGAGTAAGTTATACATATAATAAATTGTACTTTATAACGCGCAACGCGGGGACATGGCGCCGCGCTAGTGTAATTGACAGACGGCCATTTTGTTTGCGTTGTCTATGGCCGCCTCGCGCGCGCCGTCCCCGACAGAAACAAGCACCGTAATGAAATGCGAGTTGTCTGAGTAGGATGCAGGGAGACCCTGGCCGCCGACACCACCGCTGTAATGTGTCTATAATGATCATTTCAAATGCTGATTGATACTGCTGTCACACTCTCACGCATCTTAATGGGACAGCCATATAAGAGTGAAAGATGTTCAGTATTGACCGTTATCTGGAAGTTGATATTTAGGAAAAGCTACAGAGGAGTAATAAAATAATTTATTAACACGATATGATGTATGTATAGAAGGTGAATACGGACGGCCAGGGCGAAACAACTAGATTAACGGTTAACAAGCAAGTACAATAGCTAATAATTAAGTATCAATAAAATTGAGCTAAGACCGACCGCAATCGGTCTACAACGTACAGCGCGGTGTAAAACAATACTTATGCACAAATTTAACATGTACTTCAAAATGTTATGTAAACTATGGGTAATAAATAATAAAAGAATGTAAGAAAAACATTACACTAACTAGAAATCGGTAATATCACTACTTTAAAATTCAGTACAAAAAGTTAAGATGATTGAATATGATTTTGGTGAAACAATTTGAGATTAGAGAGGCGAACCGGCCAGGGCCGAATTATTGCTATTCGAGACTATACGAGGTTATTGCTCAACACTTCCAGCGTCGATTTGGCACGACAATACTGCTGAGTCTCGACGGACTGTGAGGCGACACTATTCACAACCAAGCGGTGCGCGAGCGCGCGATATCATACGACTCTACTGCCGACCATGCCGCTCCGCCACGAGAATACATTAACACGATATAAACGTGTAAAATGCTGGTCTATTTCTCATTCAAATGCTTCGATCGTGACAGAGACGAAATGAGACTGATTCGATCCAAATTTGTAGTATCGACACGAATCCGTTTGGAAATTAAACAGAAAATTTAAATAATTTTCCAAAAGCTCACAGACTAATTATATCTACAAGAGAACAAAAATTACTTAATGAATTAAATATTCCAGGCGTTACACATAATAATATGGGATCAGATCAGAGTTTCAAGATGGCGGAGCGCCGGCAGTACCCGACGTCAGTGCGGCGTGAGTCGTACAACCATACATTTGAGCTTAAAAACAGAATCTAAATTACTCTTAAACATCAATAGCATATTGTTCATTTACTATAAGCGAAACACGCAATCACTGCACTTAAAATCATTGAGTGTTTTGCTTAAACAGTCTGCTAGATAAAACAGAATTGACCTTTAAAGTCTAACAAACTCGGATATAAAATCGGACACAAGCTCCCCGGCTAACAACGGATACACCTCTGCGACATCGCGGCCAAGTCGGATCGCGACTGTTTAACAATAATTGTACTAGTATTAATATTAGAGATTTAAAAATTCCATATATTGCCACAAGTTAAGTGAATTTTACAAAAATATACATACTATACAGTTGAGCGACTCAATGCAAACACTGGTCGACCCTAGGCTCTTACACTAACTCGTTGATAAAGACTTAAGCTAGAGGCGCAGTGGCCGCGCTCGACGTCGTACTACACATCTAATTTGAATTTTATCAGTAACAAATAAAACACAGTGAGTATCTCATAGAAAAATCAAGTAATTTTTTTATCTTGAATGGGCGCACAACCTCACTACCGCAATTAGAAACATTAATAAATGTTTAATTTCGTAAATGATTCATGTACTATGAATTATTTCCGCAATAAATAATTATTTATTTACTTTCATATGCGTCATGTGGCTCGTCATTCCTACATAGACAGACACGCTATACAGATTGTATAAAAACAGAGCTGTTAGCTTGTAGTAACTGCAATATTTGTAACAAAATAATTTTAACACATCTTTCGACATAATCACACGGAGCCGACATAAGGCGCCGAGTGTGACCGCCGCGTGCAAGTTTAACACTAGCATCTAAGTTTAGTCCGCCCCCGACCGCTTAATGTTACGTTATCGCTATGCACCCGATAGGAAAGTCACTTGTTGACATTCGGTCTGTGTCAATACAACTCGCTACGACGTCAAATTATAAACAAAAAAGATTTTGAAGTTTTTTCTAGAACACATGGACGATATAATGGCAATATTTGAAGTATGTATAACCCAGCTTTCTGAATCATTATCTGTGACTAAACCGCAAACTTTATTAAAAAAAAATTAATTAAGCTTGAAAGAATATCATTGTTTTGTCCCTATCTATCTTTTCAGTATTTGATATTGAAAGAACGAGACAACACAAAGAATGACTGTTTTGTTTGTGTTAAATTTAATTTACCGAGTTAAGCTACAAAGTACGGCTTAACAGACAAGAGAGGGATGGTCGATACAATGTAATATATCTTCGAGAGTAAACTATATCAATTATTAGATACCATATTAAGTTTATTTCGATTGGACAGAATTTTACTATTGATGTGATAGTATAGTAACCAAAACATCGTTTATTCTTTACACTTTTGGACCAAGCCGTACAATGTGGATATTTAAATTAGATGGCTAATTAAAACGAGTTTCTAATAAAAAAGCGAACACTTTTTTCACTTTTTTAGAGTTCTGCGTCCGCGTGAAAGACATCCATATGTTGAAAACAAAACTTCCCACCCCAAGTGGTATTAAGTACGAATAGGGGACAGAACGCCCAACCTCGAAATTGCACTCCGTTGAATATTGGCCGTCATTATTCGAGAACTAATCAAATACAACTAAGCGAAAGTCTGCGCAAACGGAACCTTATGGGAACCAGCGGGAATTACTTACATTTCATTACCTTTCATTTCAATTCCATTTAATATTAGGTTTTAATAGAAAAGTATGTACAATATATTCAACAAACACAAAATGAGTATTTGTGCTGCAGGTTTATATAATTATATTTATGTTATGATAATTTGATTTATTTCAATCAGTTGGCTTAACCCTGGGACCTCCTAAACCTATCAAACCTATGAACCCTACAAATAAATACGCAATCTTAAAACTAATCACATCTTTAGACAGCTATTCGTTCCGTCAAATTGTCCCAGTGTTTAGCAATCTGTCAAATATTTTATGCCCAATTATTTACGATATTCGCAATATTTAATGTAACTAAACCCTATGTAAATTGATGTGTGAAAACTATAAATTTCTATAAATGAATTCCCATAAGTTTCTACTGCGCAACTGTACAGTTCTACATGTGTGTGTGTGTGTGTGTGTGTGTCGATGACGTCACGTACACACATCACACACACATACAGGCTCTCTAGCACCGGCGTAATACGATTCTGTTACGTTGACGACTACGGTTCAAGAGTAACATTTACGAAGGATAAAAATAATATCAGGATTATTTACTAAGAACACGAGGAGTCAATACGTAAAAGATGTATGTAAGTACCACGTTATTACTTATTCAACCATGTAACAATTAAAATGATCTAGATACGAATGGCAAACACCTTTGCCTTTGTGATGTTTTATTCTACAACTATAAATTATTTTGTAAATAAACTGAGCTGTATTATGACAAATTCACCAAACAGCGTAACAACAAATTTAAGTACTTGTCTCTTGAATTCGGGATAAGATATTAAACTATTCATATGCCTATAATAATTGCGACTATTTGACATGGTAAGCTAAATTTAATGATATCAATTACTTATATTGTACCCTACGTCAAAAAATAAGGAGACAACAACAACACTGTACCAAAATTCATGAAATTGTCTAAACTACACAGGGTGTTTAAAAGGGAACCGTGGCCGGCATCATTTTAGAATCGTTTAAGTAGTGGCAGCAGTTTATAGGCCATATTTCGATCAAAAGCGTGTGGCAGACTTAATACCAGTTATGACAAGGATAGGTATATCTATTGTACATCCAGCTTTTAGCGAGCATGCGGTTTGTCTGATGGTAAGCTAAAGGTCATAGCAAACATATATCTAATCTTGCCGTGTGGGTAGAAATGTGCTATGACCTGACTCCAGCAACCCGATACTACCCCTAAAAAGTGACAAAAAAAAGCTGAAGCGTAGGAGACTTAAAAAAAAAACAGCTTTTCTTGACAGTGACAATGTGGAAACCTGTTCAGGAACATTGCAAGGGAAATTTATCGAACCGTAATTGAAAAAACTGGCATTTGTTAGTCGCCACACGCGAGCCCGCGCGGCGATCGACACCTTACACTAAACCATCAAACTGATCACAGCTAACAGTTGGCGTTTAGTTTTCACCATTCGGTCGCACATAACTTAATAACGAAGTTGCCCGCGAGCGAATCACCAAGAAACTAATTAATTAATAGATTAAGTACCACAGAACCAACGTTCAGATGAGATAATTATATCACAGACTGAAAACAGCTCCTAAACACAAGGTGATCGAGGGCCGCGCGGTCAAAAAGAATATTTAAAACAAAATCACATACAATATACACATAAAACATTAGATTATTGTACAAAAGCAAAAATATAGAAATAATGTAGTTATTTTTTAAATAAAATATAATATCAAAAAAGCGTAATAAAGCACTCATTATATACAAAGGCAAGTGTTAACATGCGACGAACGCATCCGGACGACCAGCGCGGCGGCTCCGGTCCGGCGCCGATTCGATACGAATCGTAACTCGAATCGGAGGCCGGTCGGACACACAATCAGTCACGATACATGACAATCACGCATTTAGTCATAAACAATTATATATCCGCGCGCGGCGGTCGTCCGTCAACATTGATTTGATTTGGTCCGGCGGTCCGGACCGCATCATTCTACCATTGGCGGTCGAAAATTTAAAAGCATTTCATGCGAAGAGATCCTTAAATGTTAGTCTCTTTCTCTCTAGGTAAGAGTGATAGAAACAGTTTCAAACTTGAGGATGTAATTACCCAAAATGCTTTGGAATCCGGCCGTAAGTAACACAAACAGTGCGCCTGCGCAACGCACCGATACATAATAATAATAAATATAAAATAAAAATCCTAAGCGATCTTATACCCTGTTGATTTCATTTAAACAAATATTTTCGAAACGCAAGCGAACGCCTTAAGAATTGAGATTATCTAGATGTTATAATAAAGACTAAATTAGAAATAATACATTCGAAACAGATCGTCCCTGAATATTGCAGGCGACGCGAGTGTCCGGCGACTCCGCGGACCCCCAACAGCAACACGAGAATATTATGCTCGACTCATTTTTGAAAAAAAAGATCACTTCGAATCGTAATCTATTGATATAGTACATTACAAAGCAAGTTTGGATCTATCTAGCCCTGATTTTCTAAGTAATACATAAATATGTATAAATGTGTTTAGTTTAGTGTTAGTGGTTGCGAGTCCGAGAACCCTCCCATTGCGCAGTTGAGCACGACCGGCCGACACGACCCCGCTGTGATCCATCCTACATATAAATTCTTTCAATTAACCCTATCATTAACGTATATGTCTTTATTACGTATGTTATTTCGTTTTAGCCTACATTAAGATTTGTTTTCACGTTTGTGCAAAGAAAATGTATTCAATTTCACTAGTTTTAAAACAATTTTGTACAAGAATTATCGGAAACTTTACACGACCATCAAAAATGGAAACAAAAATGTTACCAACGCACATAATATTTAGGGTACAGAAGTATAATTATATACAATCGCAGCAGAAATGTCCATATACGTATATTAATTATACATCTGTGTTCTAAACATTTTGTCAACATCCTATAGACTTAAATTAACTTAGTGCGAAGCGACGCTCGGCCTATAGTACATGGCGTAATAAAAAATATAGTTTATAGTAATCTTAAGTAAATTATGCTATCACTAGCGATCCGAAGCTATGTAAACGATCGGTAACAAGTCAAAACCATCCGCGCGCGAGATGACGACTGCGGGGACTGACACCCGTTCACTAAATGACTACTGCAAACAACATTTGTTCCATTACGCTGTGAAAATGTGAACTTAAAATTCTACACATGATGATAGATTCAATCAATATTTATTGTAAATAATCATAAGAATTTCATTAAAAAACTAATAAAAGTAGTGTAAAACAAAATGCAAAAATTAATTATTCCAAAAATTTATCTATAACAGTTGTCATATAATTATACACACACATTATATGTCACTCCGCGTATTCGCCATTTCGTTCACAAACGTCCAAAATGCAGGGTCTCCATGGCGACTTAGCGATACGACCACGCTAAATTTGCGCTCGCTTTCTACGACTCTCCATGCAAACCGAGTGCAAAGTTAACTTGGTTTTTGAAAAAATGCTAAAATTTATAAAGTGACGACAACTAAACTAACGAAATCGTACATAGGCCGTTCTGACTAAGATGGCGACTGAGCGGGCGCGCGGTTTTTTTTTAAGAATTTGATTTGACTAGCCGACACGAATTAGTAAGTGACTAGAACGAAACGCTTGGCAAGAGTACGCTCCGAGCCGAGATCACAGACGAACATACACACGTCTCACAATGTTGGCAAAACATTTTTACAACTGTCTCACATGATTTTCATCATGAAAAAAATATTGGTGCTGTTCATTATCTCGATGAAATGCATGACACAAATGTTGATTGTTAGTTCAGGAAAAACATTTTCACAAGACATAATTGAAATAAAAATATACCTATTCAATGCAAAACTTTTGATAAGAAGACCAATAGCTCCACAATACTTCGTTGCAAACATTCATACGTTGTCATTGATCTTTATTTTAGACTTAATATTTCTCGAACTTACGACACATATTCTCTCTAAATGTTAGACGTAACTATATTATCATATCCTTATATGTATCATATATTATACACCCGATTTTGAACAGAAGTTCACCAGGGACTTCACTCAATCATTTCATCCATAATAGTCGTCCCCTCTTTCTTGTCAACAATGGAAATAATTTGTCAACATTGTAACACGGGTCCTCCGCCCGCCCGCCGCCTCACTCGCACAATATTTACAAATAAACCCTACAAATTAAGCTCGGTTCCAAACGATTACTAGACTAAAGGCCCTCCCGGCTGTAATGCTACGTCCACACTGACGCGCGCCCGCTCACTCTCTCATTCCGAAGATTTCCCGCGCTCTATGTGGACGATATTTATCGACGATTCTACCTTACAAAATTCCAAACTATTCACAATTAAAACCTACATATTGCGCGGTAGTTTTTATTAATCAATATCGTGTATTGAATGGTATATTTTTAGTTATCACTTTCTTAAGCCATTTTTCAAGGAAAATAAACAATATTTTTACCTAATATTTTCGGCATTAGAAAACTGGACCAGCGAGTTCATAGAATTGAACGAACCCCTGCGAGAATGTCCTTCTGTCTTTATTTCGGACCAAATATCTGATGCATTTTTCATTCACAATCGTAGACTTAACTATATTATCATATCCTCAGTTCACACTCTTTTTGTTACCAGCAGTCCACCAGGGACCTCCTTTATCTTTACCTGCACAATACCGCCATCCTTTCCTATGAAATGATACGGGTATCAAACATTTCCTCTTCGGTTCTAAGACTTGTAAAAAACGGGAAGTTCAGAAATTATAATTTAAGAATCATTTCCCTTGTGCTTTTTTATGATTTCCGTAAGTCACCTTAACTCGTGGCGCGGTAACCGTCTCTAGTAGTGAAATAACCCCCTTCACAACCAGTCGTCCGTGACACATCAATAAAACGAAATCTCTGTAACTCGTATCTGTCACATATTTTTGGCTAACTTCACGCCCCCTCGTTATCAGAACCATGTAAGACATCAAACTCGGGAAGCGCTCCACGGTGTCGAATTTGTTTGGATAGTTAAATACACTACTAGATATCAAAAAGTCAACTCAGAACACAGGAAGTCTGGACGTGTACACCGTTAAATCTGTCGCATTTCAAAGCCCCCTCCGCTAACAGAACCCCCCGAAGCCGACGGAGGGCACGGAGGGCACGGCGGGCACGGCGGGCGCGTGCTCACCGTTCTTGTGCAGGTCGATCAAGGGAGGCGCCGACAGGTAGTGGCTCTGGAAATATATCACATGCCGTGTTAAAGCGCTTCGTCGACGTCATGTCCTCGATGATTTTATTTTTGCAAATACCAGTGTCTTGCAAGTTAAACTTGCCCTACTTACACTTGTCCTACAAAGTATAAATTTTCCACGTAGCTGCAATTTCTATGGCAATGCAATATTATGATAAGCATGACCTGGTAATGCACTCAGGATCGGCTACCAACGTAGTAATTTGACGTGAAAAAGTGCCGTTGAAGATCTAAATTCTAAATAGATGATTTGATTCGAGTTGTAACTCCTCGATGGTTTACAGCATGGTCATGTCTTTTTTTATAACGTGTGAAATGTAACAAAATCTCTCTGACCGCAATAAAAGCTTGTGGCTAAAATGGCACTTTTGTAAAAAAAATATTTTTTATAATTTACTTAGAATCTGTATAATTTAGAGCCTTTTCTCTCATCGCTTCGGTCGGTGCGTACCTGCTGGTGGTGAGCGGCGGGCGGCGCGGAGTAGCCGTTGTAGTAGGAGTTGTAGGGGCTGTAGGCGGGAGCGACGGCGGCGCCGTAGCCGTACTGCCAGTCGGACAGGTAGCCGGGCGTGGGCCGCATCACGGCCGTGCCGCCGGCCACCCAGCCCGGCCCGTAGCCCACGAACGGCGCGCCGTAACTGACCGGAACACTCGCACGTTACATTTGGAATAGCGTTATTTCTCGGCGAGAATATCATAAATGGACAACGACAATGGCCCACACTAAGAACTGAGCTTGGATCACGGATTCGATGGACGCAAAACACAGAAACTGGCCCAACACACCCAGAACCGCATACAAATATTTGTGATCACAGATATAAATATTTACCCGCGCTGGGAATCGAACCCAGATAGCGGTCGGGCGTGGTGACATGCACGTCAAACATACTTAATGAGATCAAGTATATTTTAACTCGACAACACACAGCGGTCGGCAACCTTTTGGCAGTCAAGGATCCCAATGAGATCAAATAAGACCATTTTTGTAATTGTATGACTAGGGTATCCTCTTGACGACTTTGACTTTCAGCACCTTAGCCTATTACCATACTATTGACATGAAAAAGGCTTGTAAAAAAACATTTCATATTAAAATACGATTGGCTAAACATATACTTAATTATTTGTAATATCTTTATTGTACAAATAACATATGCCGTAAAAAAATAAATACAGTAAATACAATATGGCGGACTTATCCCATGAAGGGATCTTTTCCAGTCAACCAGAGGTAAAAATAACCCTGTATACTTAAACAGAATACTTGAAAAATGCGAACTCACCCATTGTTCCCATAGGCGGCGGCGGTGCCGTACCCGTAGGGCCCGTAGAGCGCAGGCGCGTAGTCCGAGAGCGCCGACACCGGCTGCGGCTGCGGGGGCTCCGCGGGCCCGGGGCCCGGCGCGGGACCGGGGCCCGCGCCCGCGCCCGGCCCGCCCTCCGCGATCGACGGGATCTGGTCCACTAGGGACTCCAATCCTGACAGGGATTTTGACGCTACGTCCTGAGGATGATACGTTTATAATGTTGTTAGGGTTCCGATGATTTTTATGCAAATGGCTTATAAAAGGGCAGTTACCATCAAGTAAAACCAGATGCTTTTTTCATGTGTTTTCCACCAAATTTCTTAATAATTCGTCCTGTAGATTTTGCGTGAAAGAGTACAAACTTACACTTAACTTACACATACATACATCCACAAAAACTTTCGCATTTATAATATTAGTAGAATTAGTAGAATAAGACCAAACTTAACAAAATTGAGCGAATAAAGATATATTTGATTATCGCAGATCATTGCAGTAGGTAATTACATACATAGGTATTTCGAATATTATCTCTCATCTGAGCGTTTCCCCGGTTCCTTCCCAGCCGGCCATACCTGCGACTTGGTCTTGTGCTGCGTGTAGTCGTGCGGCGAGTGCGGATGCGGCGTGTGGGGCGTGTGAGGCGTGTGCGGCGTGTGGGGCGCGGGCGGGCGGAAGGCGGGCGGGGCTAGCGGAGAGAAGGGAGCCTCGCCCTCCGCGCGCGGCTCAGAGCTCGGCGAGCTCGACCTGCGGCAGGACATTCACACCACATTGCCGCTTCGCTTCGGATGCTCCCTTATTTTATGTCGACGGACGGTGGCGATCAACTAAGCATTACTCGTTCTAAGAGCGATCGTATGTTTGTCCATTACTCTTTCGAAGAGTGAGTGAGCAAAAATCGATGTCGGCACATTCCCTTTCTAGTTTACTACTCGACTACCGAACATCTATTTTCGAAAATAACTGTAATATTCGAAATAAAAACCATGAATTTTTATGACTGACCTAAAAAAATTGTTCGGTTATTATATTTATTGATGCTATATATAAATGGACTTTGATCATGCAGACGAAAATAAACTTAAGGACAAAGTAATGCTTGCTAGATTGCCACTTTACGTCAAAACTCAACACAATTCTACATTAGAGTTACCGTATTACATGCCCGCTCAGGTCAAGATGGATAATGGTCTTATTCATATTGACTCTAGGTCTTGGATGTTTAAATTATAAAATACTAATTGTTCGCCGCGAACGTAGTCCTCGCGAACACATAAATACATAAAAGACGCATAACTACTTAACTTCTAGATGCAATAAAATATACATTCAATCAAATATCTTCAAACACCCTTTTCAAAGTTACAATGTTTTGGCATCACACGGCAGCGCATAAAATAAAATAATTTGCACGCCAAATTATTTTTTAATTCCACGATATTTCAGGATCTATTCATCCAATTTATGTGCTGTAAAGGACAAAATTTAACTTCATGAAATTATCTTGATGATGAAATAACTTTAATCATAAGGATTAATATGCTTGTGTAGTAATAATTGTCAAAATGAACCTTTTAATTTACATTATCTTTTTACATATAAAATGCCTTACAGTTACTTAATTATAAAAGATAGATGTATAGTGTCGCGGACTGTTTTATGGATCTACTAAAAACCTATATTTTTGTAGTACATTATATGCATGTATAATCAACAGTGGGGCCGGCGCACGCACGTAAAGATTTTCGATAGCGCTTTTTTTACTTTATAAGTGTTCATTGATATGGCTGAAAACGAATTTATTTCAAAATAAATATATGCCTATAACAATCTCGGATAATGTAGCTTTCTAATGGTAAAATAATTTTTAAATCTGTTTGGTAGCTTTGGAGATTACCCGCCTCAAACATACAAACTCACCTCGTGAACATAATATTTTGTTACAAAATTGTGAATATTTCAAAAACGTGGGGCAACAAATAATTTTGTTGCCCCACGAAATCCATTGGCAGATCCTACGTACATTTTAAATTTCATCAAAATCGGACCATCGGTTCGAAAGTTATCACATTACAAACAAACAAACAAACAAACAAACAAACAAACAAACAAACAAACAACAAACAAACATACATACAAAAAATGTATTTTTGCCCCAAGTAGAATGTTAATCTATATAAGAATACCAATAAGTTATCTTCTTCTTTTCGAGTCGAAATAGCAAACAAATTATATTATAGACCAGTACGGAGCCACAGCAATTGCCTTGTTACAAAATATAAGTTATAAAATGAAAATATAGCATCATTGAGTTTGTATGACAAGTCTAGAACTTAGGAACGAACTCAATCCGTATGATTTAATCTTACATATTTATTTAAATAAATGAATAGAGCTAAAACATTAAATAGATCAGAAGACACATCAGTCCAAATGACTATGATGGCCAAACCAATGGATATAAACATTGATATCCAAACCGCTAATGACTATAAGTGTGTATAAGTTACCTGGTGAAATTGCTAGGGTACATGGAGGGATGCTGATGTAGCTGGTCTAACCGCGGGCTCTCCGCCACGCCACTTCCTGCAGACATTAATATATACATATTAGAAACAAAATGTTTTTCATCGATAATCGATCGATGTCGGATTTACATTTACATAGTATATGAGATTTTAATGTAGCATTAGTGTGAAAAACATTGTCACAAATTTAATAGTTTGAATAACATCACCATGGCGACCCTGCCAGGCGCAAGTGTATCCCATGAAAAAGGCAAAACATTTATTCAGAAATTAGTGCACAGACACTTTTTTACATCAAATTTTTAATTACATACATAGTATTTCTCAAGAAGCTACAAATTACTGGTATTTCTATAGAAGAAATGTCTATAGAAGGTAATGTAAAGAGCGAAGTACCTTGAGCCTGGTCTTGGTAGTGGTAGTGGTCCTTATCGGAGGGGCTGGGCTGCAGGTGGTGGTAGGGCAGGCGCTCCTGGTCGTAGAGGCCGAAGGCGGGCGCGCCCACGCTCGCCAGCCGCGCGCCCGCGGGCGACAACTCCTCGCCGCCCGGGTTCGACTGACAATTCAATTATGTTCAATTCTTGTACAAGCCCTAACACTTGTGAATCTCAAAGGCCACGTTTAGATGTATATATGAGTGTGTTTAGTTCTGGAACATTAATCGAGAGAAATGAGTTTTCTCCAAAATTACATTTTTGACCCAAGGTTTTATTGTTGATAATAGCAATTATGTCCGTGCAGTAAACCGCTGAGGAGTTTCTTCGTCGGGAGCCGTCATCCTTCTTATTATAAATGTGTGTAAAAAATTTTTTCCTCGATTGGTTGAAGATTCGATAAAAGATGTCAGTTATGTAAATCTATGGTAGCTAATTTGTTTTTCGCATAACAAAGAATAAATAACGTCACTTTTCTGTGCAGCTGGGCAGGTTGCATAGTATATTTTGTAACAAAAATATGACATGTGTTCACCTTGTTGTAGTGTGGCAGACCGTCGCTGCTGTTGCCGCTGCCCAGAGGGCTGGCAGGGTCCGGGGCCGCGGTGACGGGTGGCTCGAAGTCGAGCGCGGGCGAGGGCGGCGGCGGCGACGAGATCGCGGCGCCGATGTCGGACGACAGCTCGGCCGCGAACCCGGCGCCGGACGTCGACCCGGCGCCGGACCCGGACCCGCTGCCCGTGCTGCCGCTTTGCTGCACGTGACAAAATGTTTCTATTTTTATTTCCAATGAATAAACTTAAAAATTACTGGGCCGATTTTAATAAACACAGAAATAAACGAAACCTTCTCGATTGCTACTATTTTTTATGACAGTTTTCCCCGAACGAAGCCGGGACGAAGCTCCAGTTCCTGAATAAACATAAGAAAGTGTTACCTGCGTGTAGTGATGCGAGTCTGCGTAGGTGGGCGTGGGCGAGGAGTGCTGGCTGTAGGGCGTGTGCGCGGGCGAGGGCGTGTAGCTGTGCAGCGGCGCGGCCGGGGACGCGGCCGGGGCGCCGCCCGCCGGCGCCGGCGACCGCGAGTACGGCCGCGTCGCCGTCTGGAACGGTCGTGTAATGTTTGCAAACGGCTAAGGAAGGCCTGTGCCCAGCAGTGAGGAAATTTCAAATGACTGATGATGATGAATAATATCATATCACACTTCACACGCCGCTTTCCAGTTTAAAAATCGCGCGTTTGACGAAAAATTACCTCCAGATAGACGACATTTTACTCCCCTATGATATTTCGTGATTTATGCTAGGTAGTTTCGAGTCTCACTGGATCATATGTAGGTGAAGACCTGGTCAAACGAACAAACCAAATTAGGATTTAGGTCTAGGATAATAGGACCGGTGCTCGAGCGACACGAAAGGGAGTTGCGAGTCTCAAGGAGACGACAATGCTCCGTTAGATGTGTGAGAATGAGCTAACTGACGCAATGACTGCCCATCGTATGCTACGCTAAGATCTATATTCTCTCTGTTGATGTGCGAGTTAAATTCACCAATGCAGCTATTTTTTTGTTAACATTTTATTTTATTAATTGTCACTTACTTGGACCATAAAACTAGAAAACTATTGAGAAATTCGTAAGTTGTGGAATTCAACAAATGTAAAAGAAAAGTTGACCGAAGTTGTAGACGATCTATGAATCAAATCAAATCAGAAATCAGACATTCAAAGACAGCTTTTCACTAAGCTAATAGGTAACAATAATAGGTAAAACGTACGATGGGGGAGTAGTGTGGATGTGGCGGATGCGGCGGATGCGGCGACTGCGTGTAGCGCGGCTGCGGCGCCGGGCTGTGCGAGTAGAGCGGCGAGCGCGCGGCGAACTGAGCGCCGCGCGCCGGCGAACCGTAGCCCGCGCGCGGCGGCGACGGCGCGCTGAACGCCGCCGGCGACGACGGGAACTGCGGCTGGGTATACAGATTGATTACGCACACGTCCACACGCCAGTCTGCCTATAACTATCAACTCTACTCTCACGGGTCTACTGCAAGAGATTTCATTTGATATATGTATAATAGGTGTGAGGTCCTTACATATGAAATTGGCGTTTTGTTGTACTGGCCACTTTAATCACAAATTTCTCCACTTTGGTTAGGAGTTGCAAATTTAAATTGATATAGCTATTTACACATGTATTTGTATTTCGTTAACCGTCATTAATTTGTTTTTTTCTTCTGATTTTTCTGTTTGCGTCACTCAATTTACAAAAAGGAAAACTTGAAATATCGCGTTATTTACGAGTACGAGTTCCACCGTGGCACCAGTGCTGCGGAAACGGCTCGAATGGTTAATGATGTGTTTAGCGGTCGTGTCGCAAAAGAAAACACAGTGCGTTTTTGGTCAGCAAATCTCACATCCCATTAAATCCATTTATTAAGTTAAGATCATCAAGAAATACAAGGTCCCGTTTTGTCGGTTATTAGTGAGCTTAATTTATCAAAACAAACTTGTTCGGGTATCAGCCCGAACAGATTCTAACACGAACTGTTGTATCAATTCACGTCCTCCATCATTATAACGCCTACTACAGCTTAGCTATGAGTGATGCGGCCGGAAATAACACCCTGATGTAAGATATGATGTACCTGCGGCTGCGGCGTGGTGGCGGGCCTGGCGGGCCCGGGGCTGTAGGGCTGCGAGCGCGGCGAGTGGTACACGCGCGGGGAGGCCGCGTACCCCGCCCCGGCCGCCGCTGCCCCCGCCCCCGCCCCGGGCGACCCGTAGCCCCGCGACATGCCCAGCCCCCCCTCTATGCTACTCTCCATGCCGTTGCCACCTGATCGACAAATTGCTTAGTTAAACTGTGTTCACGTTAAAAATAATGACCCGGAGAATCGGGCTTTGAAATTCTTTCCTATTAAAGTGTTTCTGCCAAATTTTACCAGATAAAGGTAAACACATGCACACCATGACGTACACACAAATATAAAACTGCAATACGACACCACACCATGTAAAAATAACAATTCATTAAATAATCTCCCAGTCATAGACATCACCTTTTGATATACGATAGTGTATCAAAATACTATCGCATGATTTAAGTAAAATCTCCGACGGATGTCCAACGAAACGTTAGTAAACATAACAACAAGGTATTTGTAGGAAATTTTATTAAATGTTGCAAAATAGAAGTAATGCGATGAGATTTCACTCAAATGTGAAATGTAACGAAGTTTCATGTCCCTGATTCCTTTTTGCAGCAGAAAACTGAATAACGCGGACAGCTGCTACTTAGTCACTCGCGCGGTCGACTCAGTCTAGCTAGGAATTCAAACTCACATAGTTTTGTCTCGCAAACGGCGGTTCTACAGTTGTTAACAATAACAACGTAGTCGATCTGGCAGGATCATGTGCTAGTACAGTGTCTCACCAGTATTGTGCTGGAAGTAGTGCGGCGTAGGCAGCTGCTGCTGGTACAGCATGGAGCCCTGCTCGTGCAGCTGCTGAGGGAACTCGGAGCCCGAGTGAGCCAGGTATTGCTCGTGTATTGGCAGGTTGTTGTGTTGGGGCTGCATCATGGCCGCTTGTTGCTGCGACAATTAATCGAATAGTTTATTCATTTTAATCCCATTAATATTATAACTGAGAGATGTGAACGCGTAAGGATGTTTGTTACTCGATCACGCAAAATCTACTAGGTACATTTCGATGAAATATGGTATACGGGTACAAATACCATAGAATTGCATATAGAGTATATTTCATCCTGAATTCATTCTCACCGAAGCAATGCCCCGGGAGGTCGCTAGTAAAACATATATGTCTGACAATTTATTAACTTAATTTATTCAATGTCGTTATAAAGTTAGCAAATAGTTTGTGTAGACACGATTTTTGTCAAATACAAGGTGTTATACCACAAGAATCAATGCAAAAATTAAGAATGTAACAAGCTAAAAGAGAAAAATTAATGCCATTCAGTCATCAAACAATACAGCGTAATGCGTACACATCATCGACATACCTGTTGCTGCTGCTGTTGCGCCTGTTGCTGCTGCTGCTGTTGTTGCTGCTGCTGCAGCAGGAACTGTTGTTCCTCCGGGCGGATCTTCTTGGGGCGCCCCCTCTTCTTCTTGGGCGGCTGGTCGGCCGGCGCGTCGAGCGCAGGCGGCGGGCGCGGCGCACGCGGAGCCCGCGGCGCGGCGGGCGCCAGCTCCCCGTTCTCCAGCTTCACCTTCTTGGGGCGTCCGCGCTTCTTCTTCAGCGGGACCTCCGTGCCGTCCTCCAGGATGATGGTGTCGCCGGGCTCCGGCTCCATGGTGAGCCTGCGGGGGCTGAGCGATCAGTCGATAGCCGAGCTTATTCGCGAGGGGAGTGTACGTTGCGATTCTTTTCTTTTTTTTTTATAATAACTCTTACATCAAAATATTAAAGAAATTTTGACGAATTTTTATACACGAGTAGATCTATATCTAAAATGACATATACGATACGTTTTATCTTGAAATTCCTGTGGGAAAGGAATTTTGATGTTATTTGCGATAAAGATTCAATACATACTGCAATAACAAACGAGGTATCGTAGACCTACCTACATATCAAACACTTTTGTTTAACATGCAAAGTTTGATTCCATATTCCGGCCCACAAGTAGCAGTGCAGTGTATATCCTACCTCCGGATCTCCATCTCCTCCTGCGGGCGGCGGCTGGTGTTGTCGGGGAACACGAGCTCAGCCTCGTCCACGTGCGCCACGAGTCCGTTGAGGAAGTCCCGGAACTTCTTGAGCGCCGCGTAGAACGGGACCTTGTCCGCGGCGCGCGGCAGCTGCGCACAGCGCGCCGAGGACGACGGCATCACCCACATGTACTGCAGGTACATACTTATATTGTAAAGAGAAAACATTGCTTTTGTTTTTGTAATGAATATACTCAAAGACCCAATTTTGATAAAATTTGGCACAGAAATAGTCGAAACGTTCTAGAATAACATAGGCTAATTTTTTATTATAGTTTAACTCGAGCGAAGCCGGGACGGGCAGCTAGTACACAATATTTATTTAATCTAAAACAGCATTTTCTTTTCTACTAAAAATATATTTGTGTCGGCGAGTGTGTGTGTGTGTGTGTAGGAACAGACAGACAGACAGCACTGACCGTGTTGGTGCCGGCGATGGTGTCGGGCTGCTTGCCGAAGCAGAAGTCCTTCTTGCCGGAGAACACCTCGTAGATGAGCTTCCCGTTGAACACGGCCACCTTAGGTCGGAACGTCTGCAGCTTCTCCAGCAGTATCGCGGATCCTTCCTTGATTTCGCGTCTGGAATTACATGCAACATGTCAAATGTTTGTTCAAACTTCATATTGACTTTAGAAATATAGCTTCAGAAATTAGATTTCACTGGCACTTTTATCCCGTCATATTCTAAGTACTTCCGACCTAGAATAAGACCATTCCTTACCCTCTCATGGATGTCGTAAAAGTCGACTAAGGGACACATAGCATAGTCAGTAGGCAACAACAGTATTCCCAAGGAGGTCAGTTGATGGAAGTTGATCACAGCCGAATCATAAAATTTTGAAGTGTATTTTTTCGCTGACACCTAGGCCCAGGCACCGCAGCGTCTAAATCCAATAATATTTCGCAGCATTCTAGATCCATAATAATATTTCTCAAAGCTACATAAAAATATTACTTCATTATTCACAGAATCCCAGTAATTATGTATTATAAACGCGAAAGTTTGGACGTGGGCGATTGTGTGAGGCACGTTACGCAACTAATCACGCACCTGGTGTCGCACTTATAATATTTTTTATTCCGAAATCCCTATGAAGCGATTCCCTGGGCGCAGATGTCTTATAAAATGTTAAGAGCCTGTTTCACCGCTAGCTGATAAAGTATCTGAGAGCCTATATGATAACATATCAAACAGATAGCGTTAAACATTGTGTTTCACAAGTGTTGGATAGGTCTAACTGGCAAATGACTGCAGATTTATTTAAGAATTGTTTTATCAATTAGATTACAATATATATTTTATCAGAAAGTGGCGTAAGTTGCCTTAATGCTTGTCCAATTATTATTGCTAGGTACGCAGTACACAATTTTCGTTTTGCAACCAGTTTGCTATTGAAAAGCCATAAAATAAATTACATAATAACTGAGGGGCACAGACCTAGGCTTAGATGGTCGGATGAAATTTAAGATTTCGACAAGAGATGGGATGGGAAAGACTAAAAACAGATACATGGAAAGTGAGTAGGGAGTGGGACATGTCGTAGCTATTAAAAATTATAATAAAATGTGATACTTGCCTGGTAAGATCCGCTGAGCCTTTAGTCGCCCGTGGAACCATATTCGTAAATCCAATGCCGAAGTTCAGCAACTGGAAAAAAAAGGATGAGAACAAACCATAAGTATAATGTGTAGATTTAACGGCACCTATTTTATGATGAAATTAACGATTTAAAAAAGAAGAAGTTTCTTTTAAAAATATTATGTATTTCAAGAATTTTTTTTCGTCATTTGTCAGCAAGAATTTGCATTACTCAGTCATGTCAAAAAATTGTTTTACTTTTTAAATTTTTGGTTTTTAATTTTTTTTTCTTTTCTCGAGTGTTAGTGGCCATTGCTTCGTTTCACATATCTGTAACTACATTGATTTATTTTTTTAAACACGTAGGCAGTGGCCGTCAGCTGTTGGAGACGGCCGAAGGGCGCAGGGTCGACGCCCCCTGCAGGGTAGCGAAGGTTGCACTGAAGATGGAACGCAAGGTCGTTTGTCATTGTATGTGGCACTCCAGTGCTTCACTTTACTCAAGTACTATATAGTGCTTTAGTTTATTTAACCTCTGCTTAAATAGGGGTGTTGTGTTTTTGGATTCATATTTTATTTAGGGCCATCCATACAGATTCCCTGCCTACTGTGACGTCACATATTTTGAGATTCATACAGCAAGAAAATTATTTAAAAACTTGAATAATAATATCTAATGGATAACCATACACTACTTACATAAGTACATACACTACTTACATAAGTAAGTAGTGTAGTTTGCGTTTAAATACTTAAAGACGTTAGATGAAACGTTTAAAATGTGAATGACGTCACAAAATTCAGTATTGCGTCTTCTCCTCCCCTTTAAGGACGACCCTGTAATGGATGTCCCTTTTATGTATACTCTGAATTCAGTCAAGCATTTCTAAACAAATTTAGATGACTTAAAAAATCCTCAATATACCAACAGAGGTTATTATCCCATAATGTTTTGTTTAAGTAATGTCAGTCCACTGGCATGCTAAAAATTTACAAACTTCAGTTTTTATACGTGGATGATAAGATTGAAAAATGAAATTTAAAAAACTCTTAAATATGTTCTAAATGGAATAAACAAGCTTATTTAGCTACTTAAAAGCCTCAACTAAATTAGTGTAAGATACATAATTCAAATTTTCGTTTACATCAACAATTAAATTAAGAAGGTTCTAACTTTTTCTTGGTTTATTGACAGTAATAATTTTGATACTTTATTACTATTAGTCAATAAACCAAAAAATTGAGAAGCTTCCTTCAAAGAGACATTTCTTCAAAAGCAATTCAACTAGTAGTAAAACAGAGTTAAATGAACTTTAATAAACTTTACAAAAATCATTAATTATTTCACCAAAATAATAATTTTGATAATTATTTATTAAAAGGCAACCTATAGAGATGATCAAAAAACTTTTCCCTCTTTTCAAAGTCGGTGGACAGCGTTAGCTGCAATAGTAATCCTAGTGGAGCACACAGAGTTAACAACATTGATTAATGTCGGGGGGAGGAGGCAGGTGGGGGGGAAGGGCGCGCAGTGCGCATGTCGCGGCTATGTTTTGTTTCTACACACGTGGCCCTCGCAAACACGCGCCAGTCGGGGGAGTTATGAGTTTCGGAGTCTTCGTCCCAGCTGTAGGTCGCTAAAAGTTCTTTGTTTTGCGAAATAATAAAGAGAACTACCAGTCAGGCTAACTCTATTCGAACTGCGTTTTGGAGTCTTCTTCTCAGCTGTATTAGTCGCATAAAGTTCTTAGGTACCCGAAATAATAGGGAGACTGATGCAAAACTGATAAATTGGCCTGATCAAAATCAGTCAATTAAGACTGATTTTGATCTTGTCTTATTGTCAATTCGTACATATATTTAACAATTTAAAATTTAATTCATACTAGATCTAAAATCTGTCATAATAAGATTGAATTAAATGAGTATTTATAGATTTTTTATTTTTGTCTGTTAAAGATTTAGCATGAAGTAACAAATTTCATATAAAATCTAGATTATTAACTCGGTGTTTGACGTCTGTTCATCAACTTTATTACAAATTTTATCAAACTAGGCCTAGTGGTATAGCCGACTTAGGTTACAATTTAATCATTTATTATTGTTATATTGTAGTTTTAAGGATTTTCGCAGCTGGAAGTTAAAGCCTAAATAATACAGAACCCTTGAAGTTTTTTTTATCTATAACATAGAGCACATTGACTCAGAAGGTTATTTTAGTTTATCTGAGCGAATGTGTAGATTGTGGAATGTGACATTAAACTTGTTGACAAATTGAATTTGGGGAACCCAGATTTGATTGTGTGATCATGTGCTCACCTTGTAGTCCTCGTCGGCTGACATCTGTTCTCTGGTGAGTCCGGAGAGATACAGGCACTTCCAGAAGTGGTTGCCAGGGCCCGCGTAGTGGTGCCCCTTATAGGCCGCGAACAGCCCCGGGTTGATGCCGATCTGTGGACCAAGAGCCAAACATTATTAATAGTCATTGGTTTTACGATACGTACGATACGCATGAAAGGTACACTGAGATACTAGCCTATGTGTTCGACTATTTAACTGGTAACATGTTTGAGTACCAAATGATGCGACCAAGTACGTAGTCAGTCGGCGCGGACTTACTTGGTCGACAGCTTAACCGAAACAGTACCTATTATAAGTATACTTAATTACTTACGTCTAAAATGACAGAGTATATTCTGAACTTCCTGTTGCAATAACGAAAGACAATTTTTACAGAGTTACGGGACAATTGCTCAAAACTGGTCCACGGACAAACGTCCACTTTCTATTTAAAACTATAATAATATTCGTCCGAAAGATTGTACCCTCCTAAAAACTCGTGGACATCTGGTCTGGCCTGATAGGCAAGTCCAAATAGAAAACTATGGCTGGCTTGAAAATGAAGTAATACGCCATGAAACATAAAACACGTCATTGCGCGTACACGTTCTCACTTTTTTTGAATGGTGTGGAAAGTAGAAGCGTATAGAATCGCGATCATACTCACAATGATGATGTCGAGGTTCTGCGCGAGGTGGTCGGGCAGCGTCCGCCGCGAGACCTCCTCCTCGCTCATGCCGTTGAACCGGTCGTGCTTCTTGCGCTCCTTCACGGGCCGCGGCACCAGCGCGCCCTCCATCCCTGGCTCGGCCTTGATTTCCATTCTAAGGGAGACAAAATTCAGCTTGACTATTTGTGATAGAAATGGTTGGAAACAGGGAGCCTCCGCCTTCAATACAATTTCTGTAGTCATTATGATATATGATTTCTGTAGTCAGTCAGATCAAGATGGAAAATGATATTTTTGTAATGGATGAATTCTATTTCTGTCTCATCTGATTGTTTAACTTAGCTTAACGATATCAAATCAACACTTCTTGGTTCAAGACTTATTTTTAAAAGTTTGCAAACAAAATAGTGCGAAATATGGAAAAATTGACCGTTCGCGTAACACGCGTCATCCCAATAGCTAACTACACAAATAACGCAAAATTTTCGACACGTCTTATATGACCATTTGGCTATGGAAATGAAAAAGTTAGTATCTCAAATACTCGTGACAAAATAATAGTTGTTCGCCGCGAAATTAGACTTCGCGATATTTTTTTACAAAATTGTGAATATTACAAAAAAATAATTCTATTGGCAGATCCTACACACCTTTTAAATATCATCAAAATCATACCACTGTTGGTATGATTTTGATGAAAGTTATCGCGTTATAAACATACATACAAAAAAAATATTTTTGCCCGAAATTGACTTGTAGACCTTACTCGTTCGGTCAATTAATTGATCCTATTTTCGGGCGGGAACTACACGCGGCAAACAAGTGTCATTCCATAGGATAGTTCCGTCATTGCTATCACTTTTCCTGTTTCTTATTCAATAAAGTTATAATATCAAACAAAGCTTTGTCCCGCGGGGTAAGCTACTTGGTGAACTTGTTTCCAAGGCCTACATTCTGAAGTTTTACACTTTCAAGCAGAAAATAAGAGATAAATTACAGGAGAGGAACAAAGGGCACCCGTGCGTACAGGTCGACTGACGCTTCTTATCATTTCAAAGTATAATACTGTGCCAACACAAATATCCCACATAAATGAAATTACATTGTAATAACATTCATCATTATTTCCTTCTCGTACTATCCTTTATGGGCACAGTCTATCCATTTTGGATCTTCCTCTATTCCTTCGCCTCCCAGCAATTTCTATGATATGACATAGCAATTTCCAGATGTTGAATGAGAATTTAATGTCGAGGGACACCTAGCCACCAGGGTGCGTAGGCTGATTGACTTTTATTAGCGTAAGCATTTTGAAGAAACTAGATAAAATAGTATCATCCACCTTGATCCGATTTGCTGGATTTTTGGCAGTTCGGCGAGCGCGGGCTTCGGTTCCGGTACCGAAATAACGTGGTAAACAGAGCACGCGACAACCACGACGCACACAGGAGATACGCGCACAGAGACTAAGCCATGAAGCAGGAGAGCTGATCCTGGATTTTGATGCTTTGTGATGAGGAAACAGAGTGACAGAGAGGTGCTAAGTATAGAAGAGAACAAAGAGAACAGCATAAGACATTAATAGTCTCCTACACACCTTCTGAATCTTCTGAATTAAAATTTTGGGCCTGTCTAGGTATAGGTACCACTAATAATGTTAACTTTCTAAATTGAGGTGATTTGAATCAGATAATTTAAAGTCCATTACGTAGAAGTTGCTCTATTTTATGCAATTTGGCTAGCTTAAAAATGTGTTATTTGTTTTATCGACAATTAAACAATTTAGACTGTATTAAGTTAAACTAATTAATTTAATTAAAATGATTTTTACGATGCCTACTATAGCCTTTCATCAACATCATTGCGATGCTTAATATCGCCCTTAGTTGACTTTAATTCATTAACTAACTTATTAACCAGTCAAGGACGCCTAGTCTCTGTAAGCATCTACTCTACACCGCCGACGCAAAACGTTTCATAGCGACCTATTCCTTAATGGCTCCTGGTGACAGGCGCTTATATGTTTACTATCTGATATGTTGATAGCAACAGCTTTTCATCATGGCTATGATCACTGCGCTGCGCGGAATATAACCTTATATTATTAATAGAAATTATAGAATGAAGTCATACAATACAATACTTATGTATGTTTAAAATCATACTTAATTGAACAAAAATGTTATTAGTCCCCTAGGGTATCTGGTTCAAAGGTGGTAAAACAAACAAACATAGCCTCGCTGTTCTGCGATGGCTATCCTTTGCACCAGGTAAAACCTGGAGCGGGGGTCACCATTCCTATCGGCTATACGGTGCCCCAATTCACCGACACGTCTCGCGTCTACTGCCCAGCACCCCACGGCCTCCACAGCAATATGCACAAAAGTGAATAGTTTCCACAGCTGCGTATTTAAGTCGCTTTTCGCTGCTGCATCTTGCGTGCGACTGAGGTGACTAGCTGCGACTGCGACGTGTTCACACAATTTTAGAATAGAAATGTTAATTAAGGATTTAAGAGGAGAAAAATTAGGAAAACAGACCCTAGGCTCCGTCAATCTATAGCGGAGGCAGGAACGGGGACATCGCGCAGACGTGGGATACAAAGATAAATTGGAAGAATAATTTTGCTGATAAATCAAGGGAAACTTCTGCTTCCATGAAGTTTCTCTTCTCTCGCTCCAACTCTACTAACCCAAAAGTCTATCCCTTCTAGATTTCAAGGGGGATCCCTCCGAGACATTTGCCCTAGGCAAAATCTTACTACATCCAGCTCCCGCATGTCACGTTGTTCACTATCAATGAACATTAGCTACAATTCGCGATGCTAGCAATTTGCGAAATAATCGTCGATATTAAAGGTTTGTTGACCTGCGCAACGCACATTTGTAAGAACTTTGGCCATTAAATTCTTTTTTTTTCTTTCAGAAAGAAATAACCAGTTGCTTAGATTTGATTATTACTTAATTGGTATTACAGAGGTTCCTGAGTACTTGATTATTATTATTATAAGGTCTGTCTATTGTATACGTATTAGTTCCATAAACATACTTACGCGCAAGTCGTACTAATTAGTCGATCTGATTAGATTTTGATGTATTTGACAAATTAAAAACCCGAGTTCAAACACTACTGCCCCAGACCCAGAACTACCCCCAGTGACCAGAAGTGGGAGTGAACGTGGGGGTTTGTATTATAAACGCACCCGATATATTCTTGGGATACATCGTGTTTTCTATATTTCAGCTGTGTTAGTTCCGCAAAATTCTATGCAAGACAATAAATATGCCGACTTCATAATGGACTCTCACCAACATAAAAACTGAAGGAAAGTCAACATAAGTCATCTCGCAAAATTCTATTAGGTAGTCTAGCCAACGCGCAAGACCTAACAAGTATAATATAGTGATAAAAGCCAGTGATCTGAATTCCACATACACTCTAAATCAGTGCTGTCTTACTAGAGCAAACATACTCTTTCTCTTGGCATTGGATAGCTTTTTATAAAGCGTGTTGTAACCGATACTGGTGTGAAGAGTTTAAGTCGCCTAGAGGCGTCTGCCACCTTGCAGCAGTAAAACATTGTAACCTAACTAGTCAGCTAGTCACCACTATGCAGGTTTCCTCACGGTGTCTTATTACAACAAAAGCAAGTGGTGTTCTATCATACAACAGTTAGATTGGTATACAAACTCATGAACCATAAGTAGGACTCGAACATTGGAACATATTTTCTTATTTTGTGGCCGAATTATAGCGGCGAACTGACGCTTTCCAAAATCACAAGATTTAAAGATTTGTATAGCATAGAATTTCATAGCTATTTGAAAGAGATAGCTATAGTTCATTGCGTCCGTTGGATTAATAACAACTACTCGACCACGGAGGTTGACCTAGCCTTATCACGTATTGTTTGGGCTCGGCTTTCCTCGTCGTAACGTCACTCCTCGTTATACAAAAGCGAGTATCAACACGGTCTGGGTCGTCATAACATGGCGATAACTTGGTAACAAGTGTAACAACATATCTGGACCTCCGCGTCGTAATGGTAGTCTCAGAAATTGGAATCAATAGAAAACTAGAAATGCCATCTGATAACGCGTTACACTTATTTAATTGTAATCAAAACTTTCGTATTTATTGTATTCACACATTCTATAACTAGTACATTTGATACCTTCAGGTTTTTTACATTGTTTACATTGTTCTGGGAATTATCTTTCCCGGCCCTTTCTGAGACCTCTATTGGAGATGCATATTTGTTAAAATAAATAGTATTCCATATCACAGGAAAACTTCCTCTGGCTTCAACTCATTTTTTATTTCTTCGAAAACGTAATAGAAAAAATATAATTTAACATTGTATAACTGTGCTTTAATGGAAAATCATGACGAGTATAAAGACGCTGAAACCCGCCACGATTGAAGTACAAATTGATGAATTGGTTTCATAGAAACTTCTCGCAAAAATGGTCAAGACAGCGTCGTGCTGTGAGGAGCCGAGGCAGACAAAGATGGGAAAATTCCAAAATAGTTATTACTTTTGCACAATGAACAATTTTACAGTTTATAGCCCTAACGACCACTATGGTGGCCATCGGACGCTGAAACCGGGTAAAAGACCATAACGTTGTCTCGTCATAGTAAAGTTATGGAACAGAAAACTATATTGGACAACTATCTTACAAATGTTTAAGTTATAACGCAGGAATGAGGGCAAGGAAGAAGTGATATGACAAGACAGGCGTTTAGACGAAATATACAATTTTTCTTTAAGAACTTTCCAAATTGCTTCCACCGTTCCGACATGATACATGCCGCCTGTCTGTGAAGTAAATTCGTATAATAAGAACAAAATTAATTCGTTAGTAAAGATGGTATACTGTTCATTCTCGTACTACGAACCTAGCGGCTATTAGCAAAATGATTTCTGCACTTGGAAGCACAAAAAGACACGACCATTACCAACCGTTGTTAGATTCGACGCCGCGGGATGCCGTCTAAAGTCTGACCTGTGAAGAGATATGTCACGCATTGCGAAAAGCCTGGAGGTTCGAGCAAAAAAGGCTTCAATAAATGTCATCGCCCGAAATAAACGTTGGTATAAATTGATAATTTTAGAAAAGCAAAGGGTCCAAATCAAATCCTATCGATGACATACTGTTTACGTTCTTATACTGCGTCTTTGGTGGCTAGAAAATAAAAATAATATTTACAATTATAATATGCAGAACTAATGCAAGAAAAATTTATTAATGTCAAACCACAGGAAATACGTATATAAACGTTTTATTATTATTATGGAAGTTCATTATTTTTATGTGCATGCTGTGTTCACATCAAGAATTGTCACTTTTACATATTTTGATACCTACTGCGTTATTTTGGGAACTTTTAATAATAAAAAATGTATTTATTTAATTACTAGTTCTACAGGCAACAATAATCAGGATTATATTTTTCTTCCTTAACTATTGATCCGTTATTACAGTGGAATAACCGTACGTTTAGGGTTGGTAATCGACCTCAATAAATTTTCGAACGCACTGCGGTATGGCATCAACCCTAGCGTCTAATCTCACACATGCATGCACGAACTATGGATGTATGTATAAAAATAGGTTGTATCACACATTTTGTCAAGTCCGGCCTGTGTATTAGAATGGACTGATGAAGAAAGGACGATAATTTGGAGATTAGAGCAGACACGGCAAAATTTTTTGCCATCAGCAGCAAATCGCCACTGGCGATTGAAAAGGTCATTCCATCTTCAGCCTCCCGCGTGGTATCGTACAAAAAGACAGCCAATTGCCAACTGGTATTAGATTTGCCGATGCGGACGAACGGCCACTCCGCGGGGGTCTGCTGAAGAACATGAAGAGATTATGTCACGCGGTTTTTACGGACCTTCGATGACTTGTACGTGGACGCCACCTGGTGTGTCCACAAAGAAACTATCATTTTGCTACGGAGTTTTCTGAGAATTTCTCGCGTTGTAATAAATAAGGATATTTATATCTGGGAATATTTTTATGGTTTAGTAACGCATCAATAGGCAACGCTGAGTCTGGCGGTAACAGAAACTTTAGATTCTGCTGTCATTTTTGTCAATCCTCTTTGGGATGTTATTATGGTCTTCCTTGTTCCTTCCTTAGTCGAGTCTTAGACTTAGGGGGGAAATGGAGTGGGCAACATGCCGCAAAAGAACAGGTAAAGTCTAATGCCGGCACCACACATCGACAAAGATCGTCAAACTTTGGCGGTTTCGACGTACGTTGCTGGTTTTTCAATGCCGTAAAAAAGTTCACAAACAAACCTACGTAATGTACAATCTCTCATATAGGTCTGTATGAGGTCGTCGATACTAGCCATAACATTTGATTGTAAATTAACCCTCTGATAATTCAATACCTAGGCTATCGTCAGCAAGTTACAACTGCGTTTGATTAATAAAAGTTAATGGTGGACGCCACCTGGTGTCCGGGCAAAGAACCTCTAAGTTGGTCTTCTGAGAAATCCGTCTGGCCGTCGGCTACCGAATACGCAATAATAAACAAGATTACTTACGTCTGGTTGATTATTTTGATTAATTATATTGTAACAAATACATAATTACGTAGAAAATAAGGAAAGCGGTCTCTGGGCTCCGACGCTCTATGGAGTGCGGCAATCGGGAAAACGCTCAGATAGAAATAGAGAGAGAGGGAGAGAGAGAAATAAGTACATAATTATCTTGCCATGAAGATAAACAGAGACTAGAGAGCATGCTATGAAAGATGTCTAGTAGTCGTCATAGTTATAGTTATATGACGTATTTTCAGCGCGCGTCCCTCGCGCGTCTTAACTTTTTGTGCTCCTAGGTAGATTGAAACTTTTTAAAATAATTTTACATTAATGTTATTGAAAAGAAACGCCTAATTTTCACGTTCTTACATTCCTTGATAAATTCACGATGCTGTAATTTTTCATTGTTGGTCGTTATTAAGGCGTTAGTAGTTTTTTTTAGATATTGGGACGTGGATAGTGAATTGGAGGTATCCACGTGGCAGGGTTCCGTGAGAGTCAAGTGGGTCGCGAGTGCGGAACGCTAATTCTGGCGCGGGGTCGCCGCCCGCACTAATTGTGTCACCGGTGTAGGGCGACCATATTGATTATTTAAAAAAATATATTTGCATTTTGATTTTCGAAGCAATAGTGAATGTATTTAGTAAATTATGTGAAATAGATTTAAAATGTTTTGATTAATTTGTTATTTACGGAGAACATTAAACGAGAGATCCACATGGTATAAGTCTTACTTGTATTTATTTAAAATGTACTTATTTTACGTATAATTACATTATTACAAACAAACAATAATTACGTGTTGAGATCGATGGAACCATGTTGCACTTAACATAAACTTTACCCATGACATACTCACTACCGTACATGCGTGGCCTATCACCTGCACACTGAAAGACCTGATCTGTATGACGCCACAGATAGTACTGTATCGGCCCTAATTTAGCCGCTAAGAAAAAGACTTAAAACTGAAACTGGGGTTATATTTTACTGACAAGATTTGATTACATATCATAGTTATATAACAGATACCAATTATTATGTTCTTTAGTTTCTTAAAAGAAAATATTTTGAACATAAAGTTCATTCGCACAGTACAGCAAATTGATGACGCAATGCCAATGCCGGGAAATTTCCCGGATTTCCTGAGAGAGTGGCCACCCTACGCCGGCACCGCGCGTGCTGCACCGAGCGGGTTCGATACTAATCTATCTCTATACATATAATACGGGTGGGTTTGGTACATTATGTACTTTTTGTCCTGCTTTACCCACTAGTGGTAAACTGAAGCTTTGTTGAATCATTCAATGTTACGTATAAATACTAGGTAATAGATTATGGCGTGTCCACTTCATATGGATTCGTGGATGTCGTACGAGGAGAATAAGGGATACTAACGCAACAGCTTAGCTGGAATAGCTTTCCCAAAGAGGGTTGACGTCAGGCCGGCTGGTTGTAAAATCATGCCGAATCGTCAAGTTTTTTTAGGCTTATATTTTACGCTATTATTGTTTACTATAGAATATCATATCACAGATATTTAATATTAACATAACTCCATCTTATACTATTATTATAAAGAGGTGAGCGTTTGTGACTTTGTGAATTTATATGTTTGCGGCGGGTAATCTCCGAAACTACCAAACCGATTTCAAAAATTATTTCACCATTAGAAAGTTACATTATCCAAGATTGGTTAGGCTATATTTTATCTTAAAATTCCCACGGAGCGAAACCCCGGGCAACATCTAGTACATAATAAAAACTAAACAAGTTTAACAAAATCCCCCTTTAAAGTTGCTGGCAACATCTCATCTGCTAGAAAAGAGCTAACTAGATCAAAATCGATTTAGCCGTTTGGCTGTTATGATGCCACAGACGGACATACAGATCCACGGTTCACGTTAATCTTATAACTCCCCTCCATTTGTCATCGGGGGTTAAAAGATTTGAAACGAACATTTAAAATTGCATAAACGCAGCAAATTACTGCACTAATCCATACTAAAATTGCCTTTGTCCTCTGTGCATGTTTTCGATGCAATGCTGTGATGTAGCAAAGAAAAAGTTAATGAAATCATTCAGTCAAATATTATTGTATTAGATTTTTGAATAAATAACATTCTGAAGGCCCTGTATGACGCTAGTCTATAGATGTCCTAGATAGCTAGCTACACAAATCTGATTCGCCGAGTCAACACGAGGAGGAGAATAAGAACATTCTGGTAAATACACTATTACAAACTACAGTAAATACAGTAGTACACAGCATCTTTGCTGCAGTAATAGTGATCCCATCAAAAACAATCTGTAAGAACTAGCCAAGTTTTGTTGTTGTTCAGCCATAAAGCGCCGGAGCGCAAGGACCGCGCGGCCTAGCAACATCTATCCTCGAGATAGACGCCCACACCACACTCTAATTGTATTTATCCACGGTATTTATCCTTTATAATTATTGTAGAGATAGAAAATTATCGTGGGAATTTCTATTGCTAATACCGGTCAAGTGCGAGTCGGGATAGCTTATAATATTCTTGTAATAAAATGTGTGAACTTTGAAAATTTAAAGAATAAAAATCAATAGAGGCAATATGTTTGGCTAAAGTATATTTGACGTCAATAAGTGGTGTACTACACTCCTGACTACACTACCCTCAGTGTAGAAAATGAATATCATTTAAATTTAATATCAGACAATTAAAAAAATAATAATTTTCTTTCCTAGATGTAACAAGTTGGAGAGGATGAAATACGCAAATGCTACGTCATGTTATTGTATATAAACTATTGTTTTGCAAGTCGAGATAGCACCAGAGCATTGTTAAAAAATTAAAAGGTTTCAATTTATAGTAAATAACAAAACATAAACTGTTCGCTAGACAAAGTCCTTGAGCCACGCTCCTATCACGACATTTCCGCACTCATACTCACATTTGTATGGTTGTATGAATCATCATGCGCCGCCGTCAACGTCAATATAATATTCGATTGAGGCACTATGTTGTGTCTTCTTTATACATACAGTATCACGTCTAACCCTTACGGGGTAGACAGAGCTAAGAGTTGCTAAACTCGAAGGCCACCTTTAGCTGTATTGCTTGTTTGCCGTTTATTCCATAAATTTAGTTTTATCCAGAGGTAGCCCGAATGTTGTCCACTCTCAGATTTTTCTGAGAAGACATCTTGCGTCCTCTTACTCTACGCTTTCTTCTCATTCCAATCTTTCCCATAATTATAGTTGAAAGAAGAAAAGATATTGTGCCCGCACTACGCGTTGCACCTCTGTTTTCCTCGGAATGAAAAAGTTTTAATATTTTAACCCGAATTTTGGAAGTAAATAAGTTATAACATTTCTTCAATTTCTTGTTGCTTAGCGGCAATTTTATTTAGTTTAGCTCACTAGTGCGTATGCAACTATTTGTCAATAGATGTCGTTAGGTAGTCGTAAAAGTCATGTCAGATGTCTTTGCGACTTGAATAAAATCCAACACCAGTGTTAGCAATAACACAATCGATATGAAGAATAATTTTATTTAGCACATGAAGGCATTCGTTAATGAACTTTTAGTAAAAAATAATTTATTACCATAATCGTTACTTAGGAGTCCTATGTTGAGTATGAGTACATAGCGGGGAGCATTTTAACAAAAAAAAAAAAAAAAGAAAAAACGCAATAATGTGACCAGATCAATGACGTCAATGAAAATCTCCATGACTCAGGTCAAAATAGGAAAACAAAGGGTTTTCTTTGAGAAGGAACTACACAGGTCTATAAAAAAACTATGTAGTTGTTGTGTAAACACTAAATCACTTCGCGACAGCGTCCTGCCGCGAAGGTCGACGAGATATGAAGCGCAACAATGTTATTTATCGCGAACCCTCCACAAAATGACACATTTCAAGGATTTGTATGTCACATTTAATTATTTTTAGGGTTCTGTGGTCCTCGAAAGGCAAAAAAAACATAACATGATCACATAATCATTCTGTTCTGTCCGTCCGAACAGTTTGCTTCGAAACTACTGAACCAATTGAGTAAAAAAATACCGTTAAGTATTTAATAAATAATTATGGCATTGCATTTCTCTAATTCCTAGTGTCATAGTTCCATTCAGTCTCATGACGGACATGTATAGAACTTCTGACTGCTGGCCCGTCCCGGCTTCGCTGAGGTAAAACCATAATAAATTATACACCCAAACCTTCATCTTGAGTCCCTCTGTCTGTCTACTGACTATTTAGTGATTATGTCATTGCATTCCTCTAGTTGTTCGTGTCACGATTTTACAGATGCTAAATAGCATTCCAATATGTCCAGGACGGAGGTCTATAAACCTATGATGTTTTAATTTGATGACTAATCTATAATCATATGTCAGGCCGCAATATGTTGGACGTCGCTGTGCTTGATAGTAAACCTCTTCTGCGATGAAGATGAAAGATCTAAGAAGGAAATCATCTGAACGATTTCTCGGTAACTTCCTCAGTCTTCAGGCGTCTGGACCCAAGGTCTGACACTAACTGAGCTTTTCTAAGTCTCATACTACATTAGAAAAACAAAACTCAACTCACCCATTCTCATCCTTGATCTTCTTCTTCCTGCCCCTCTTCTTGGGTTGGTTCAGCATGATCTGCTGGGGGTGCATCATGTGCGGGTGCTGGTGGGGGTGGTGCATCTGGTGCTCGTGGGGGTGCCCCATCTGGTGGTGCGGCTGGGGCTGCCCCAGCATCGCGCACATCGCCTCCTCTTCCACGAACGAGTATGGGTCGTCGCATTCTCTTTTGATTCCGTTGTACAAGTCTTCCCTGTTGGCGAAATGTATATAGTAAAACTATAGGGTAAACAAGCTCTTTTGTTATCATATACCACGAAAATAAAAAATAAATTATCCTCAAAGCATAAAGTACGCTACAAAAGGACCCATGAGCCCAGGACTATGTATCTTGCAGTTTTTCTGAATAGATTAATGTGGAGCCTACCAGGTGCGTTTACCTTAATAATCGTATCTTTGTCAGACTAATCCCCTTTTGACTACATTCCCTAATGTTAATAGCCAACTGTAACTCATTGAGTTGAATGGGTTCTTTGTCTTTCCATTTATTGACCTTTTACATACTTAGGGATATGTAGTACTGTGTATGTATCCCCGCGGCTTTGCCTGCGGTAGCCTATGTCAAGCCAAGCCAAATTTCATCAAAATTGGACTAGCAGATTATCTGTGAAAGCGTGACGTATAGAAGCACAGACTTTTGCATTTACAATAATTAATTATGGATATGGAATATGGATTATAGTGCAGTCAGTTTATAAACAGTTGAATACTGACTTTTAACAATCTATATATTTTGCCATTGTAACACCAAACTGAATGGTCAAATTGGTTTATAAACAATGTTGCCAGCCAAAAGACACAGTCTCATCTCAGTCACAGACTCATTATCGACAGATTGTTAGTAAGGTGGACTGACCTATCTTTAGGTGGTCCATAATGCTGCTGATGGTGATGTTGGCTCATGTCGTATGGCGCGTCTGACTCTCGCTTGAACGCATACGGGTCATTGTATTTCGGGAATGGGAAGTGCTGGTACTCTTGCTGCGGGGCTTGCTGGGGGGGCGGCGGCGCAGGAGGCTCGAAGTGGCGGTACTGTTCTTCGGGCTCCGGGTAGTGGCGCAGGAGGGGCTCGTAGGGCGGGTCGGGGGGCGGGGAGGGTTCGGCGGGCGGCGCGGGCGAGCCCTCCGCGCTAGAGGGCTTGCGGCGCGCCGCCTCGCCGCTGTTGCTTGTCTCGTAGCCGTCGTCCTGGTTCTCTGTCGGCTTCGGCTTCTCTTCGCCCTCCTCCCTGGAAAAGGAGTTATGGGAAACATTACAAATCGAATGGGTGAATGTTTATTGATAAGTAACAATGACTTGTGGCGATATCTACCGTCTTTGCAGACTGTAGAAGTCGGCACAGAATGTTTTTACTAATGCTTATCAACCTGATATAGTTGATAAGCATTAGTAAAAAGATTCATTCCACGATAAAGTTTTAAAGTTCAACGATGAACTCCGAAATGGCACCGAAATGGTTGACATACAGGTTTCCCTACTTCTGTGCAGGCAGTCTACTGACAGCCAGCATCATGTTATGTACACGATTATGACACCAGTGATCAGATAAATGTGTATTGAGTCTCATATTCTTACATATCTAGACACACTTTTGGAATATGCTTCCTTCTTTGGTTAACTAAACAACATTGGAATTAGAAACCTAATACAGTTACAGACTTTTTATAGGTAAAGAGAGAACTGGCGATGATGACAATCACAATACAAACAGATCAATAACGATGTGAGGTTAGACTAAGTACCTATTTAATCTTCTATTATGTTAATCTTTGTACCACCTATATAATTGTGTTATTCCTTCAAATAGAGTAGTATTATTCGAGCATTCACTCGTTTCATTTACCTGACTACGTCACACCCTTATATGGCGACCCTGCCTATGGAATCTTCCACCGCGCCGCGAATTTGAGACGTTACTCGTGTAATCGTTAATAAGGACAATGGAAAAGTACCAGTTCTATCTTTGTTTCGGACTAAACGCTAGTGTACACGTGAATAAAAAATTTCACAAAAATAATGGGCTCCCCACAGTCTAAAGAAGAAACCCTGGTCATCCAGAATGCTGCGGCTGGCGATAATAAAGCAACTACAGAACAAATTCGCTTTCATATGAGCACCACAAATATTATCCTGTGTGTTATCCTGTTAATTATACTGTGTGGCGTGCTGTTCTTCATATATCGACTATATAGAAAATGCCATAGAAAATGGATTGTTAAGGAGATAAATCGGGCGACTATAAGAAGATCACTTTTCCGGCGACAGTTGGAAGACCTTAACCCACCCCAAAAAATCTATTCAAAAGAAATGGTGTAAAAAATAAATAAAAATAAAAGTGCATAAATATATTTCAAAAGTGAAAATTTATTATATAAAAATAAATATTAAAAAAAAAAAAAAAAAGTGAAAATAATAAAATACAATAATCTACTTAAAAAAAAAAAAAAAAAAGTATCTTAAATATATAATCAAATATCCTAATAATAATTTTATGTACGAGATATAGGTCACCGGTAAGGAATGCAGCGACTTTCCATATACGGACGGACGGATGATGCACTGTGACTGAACTTTGGACTTGATAGTGTTAATTGTAATCGCGATTATATTTTAAAGTCTATTTTTATTTATTTTTTAATGTGTTATGTTCTTTATGTGCACAGGTACAAGAATATTTTACTCTACGTTATGGTGGTAAGTGACTAATGGAAACTATTATATCATTGTATGAGGAATTAAAGAAAATTAGAGTATATTTAATTAAATTAGGAGCCAGTCGAAGAACGGAAAAAGTGTTAGTAAACAAATTAAATGAGATTAATGCAATCTATGAGAAATATGAGACGTGGCTGATAGGTTTTGAAGAAAAACTTAAGAGAAAATATTATAGTTCGGATGATATTATATTAATCAAAAATTATTGTAGTCGATTTTTAGAGTTACATGAAAATATTTTAGTGTTGTGTAATAGTGATAAGCCGAAGTCATCGTTCAACATGAATTCTTTTGATTTAAAAACGGCGTTAAATCTTTTACCTATTATGACAAATGAGGAGTCGAATACAAAACAGTTGATTGATAACATTGAATATTATAATACTTTATTGAAAGAAGATACATGTAAACAAAATTTAATTAATTTCGTATTAAAAAGTAGGCTTTCTCCTGAAGCTAAGTTAAAATTAAAATCAAAATATGAATCAGTTAATGAGTTAATTATTGATATGAGAAATGTATTATTGTGTAAGAAAGCTGCAACGGCAATACAAAATAAATTACAAAAAATTAGACAAAATGACTTGTCAATTGCTGACTATGGTAAAGAAATAACGGAACTATTTGTTGATTTAACGATAACGCAAGCTGACGGGAATGATCAATGCTATAAAATATTAAAACCTATTAATGAAAAAATGGCTGTTAAGCAATTTGCTGACGGCTTGCGTAATCGTCGACTTAGTACGATTATTTCTGCCAGGAATTATAGTTCACTTAAAGATGCTGTACAGGCAGCCCAAGATGAAGAAGTATCAATTCCTTCAACATCTGGAGAAATCATGGGTATGTACAAGAAACCATACCATAATAAATATTTCAACAATGGTTCAAATTATTATAGAAGCTGGCGTGGAGGACGTTGCCGCTATCCTGTACATAGAGGAAGAGCTCGAGGACAGCAAGCAGCTCATCTAGCTTCTCGAGGACAAGGGTCACGAGGTCAGTACACGCGAGGAAGTAGCGGAGGTCCACAGCAGAGAGGTAAATTTTTTAATTCAACTAGAGGAAATCAAGGGATGCGTAATAATCGTAATATTCATTTAATGCATGATAATGATAATAATAATTTCGAAAAATTTGAAGAGTCAGAACTTTCTTTGAATCAGTTTTTTCGTGAGGAATAGTGAAAAATTTATTTTAGCCAGTGATAGTAATTGTTATATTTCTTTACTTTCATCATCATGTAATAATTATAACAAAAAATATTTTTTAGTAGATTCTGGAGCATCAATATCGGCATGTACGTATAAACATGCTATAGAATGTAACATTCCAATCCATAAGGAGAATGTAACAGTCAACGGTTTAGGTGGAAGTGTACAAGCAATAGGATACTTATTTTTACCATTAACTTTTAATAATGAAACATTCAATCATAAGTTTTTTGTTTTTCAAAATTTACCAATTAAAGGAAGTGGAATTTTAGGCCGTGATTTTTTAAATAGATGCAAAGCTCAATTAGACTTCAGTAAAAATACTTTGACATTATTTATTAATTCGAAAATTACTTTACCTTTAATAAATACATGTAATGTTATTTTTGAGATCCCAGCTAGAAGCGAGTCAATACATTTTATACATACGGACATTAATGAAGATTGTGTCATATTATCTCAAGAAATAAAACATGGTATATTTTTAGCAAGTTCCATATGTTCACCAAAAGATGGATTGATTCCTGTTAGAATACTTAATGTTACTGAAAATGATGTTCAACTCACAGAAATAAATCCAAAAATTGATAAAGTTAGTAACTATAATATTTGTGAATTTGAAAAGTCAACGACCGATTCAAATAGAGTGAAAAAACTTTTCTCATTAATGAAATTGCAACATTTAAATATTGAGGAACAAAAAACTATTGAGAACATTTGCGCTAAATATTCAGATATATTTTACCTCCCTGGTGATAAATTAAGTACTACTGATGTATACACACATACTATTTCTGTCAAACCTAATACAAATCCAATCTTTTCAAAACAATATCGTTTGCCATACTCTCAAAAGGACGAAATTAAACGCCAAATTGATAAAATGTTAGAGGAAGGGATAATTGAACCTAGCAAGAGCGATTGGTCTAGTCCAATACTGTTAGTACCTAAAAAATCAGATTCAACAGGAGACAAAAAATGGAGGCTTGTCGTAGATTATAGGAAATTGAATAATCAGATTGAAGACGATAAATTCCCACTACCAGATATTACTGAAATTCTGGACTCGTTGTCACGTAGCATTTATTTCACACATTTAGACTTGCATCAAGGATACTATAATGTTAATTTAGATGAAAACAGTAGAAAATTTACAGCTTTCCATTCAGGACAGTATCAGATGACACGTATGCCAATGGGACTTAAAACTAGCCCAAGTTCATTTTCCAGAATGATTACATTGGCAATGGCTGGTCTAAATTATGAAAAATGTCTAATTTATTTAGATGACTTAATTGTTTTTGGCCGTAATTTAACAATTCATAATAAAAATTTACAAGATGTTTTTGAAAGATTACGTCAGGTCAATTTAAAATTGAACCCAGTAAAATGCGATTTTCTTAAAAAAGAAATTTTGTATTTAGGTCATGTGATTTCTAATGAAGGTATAATGCCGGATCCTGCAAAAATATCTGCAGTACAAAATTATCCAGTTCCTACAAATTCAGACGAAGTAAAAAGATTTGTAGCTTTCACGAATTACTATAGAAAATTCATACCAAAATTTGCAGAAATCGCATATCCTTTAAATAAATTAACTAGAAAAGGCGTACCATTTGAATGGAATACCGAAAGTCAAAACTCTTTTGAAAAACTAAAAGAACTACTAATAAGCCCACCTGTGTTACAGTATCCCGATTTTTCGGAACAAAATAAATTTATAGTACAAACTGATGCTTCAAATAATGCTATAGGAGCAATTTTATCAAACAAAAATGGACGACCAATAGCTTATGCTAGTAGGAGCTTAAATAAAGGTGAAAAGAATTATCCAGTGATAGAAAAAGAATTGCTAGCAATAGTATGGGCTGTGAAGTATTTTCGTCCATATTTATATGGACGCCCATTTAAAATACTGACAGACCATAAACCACTAGTATACTTGTTCAATATGAGAGATCCTTCGAGTAGGCTCATGAAATTTAGAATCATATTAGAGGAATATAATTTTGAAGTAGAATATGTTAAAGGTTCTGAAAATGCAGCTGCAGATGCATTGTCTAGAATCACATTAAATGATTTAAAAGAAATGCACGAAAGTGTTATTAATGTTATGACAAGAGCGGGCGCAAGAAAATTAAATAAACTAGATTCATCGGTAGATATGGATGCTTTAGACTTGAGGCCTGATCAACCAAAGGTCGTAAGTACCCATATAAGACCGAAAGAATCAGTAGAATTAAAACTTATTGATATTAAGGGACTAAAACAATTTAAAAAAGAGGGAATTATCACAAAAGAAAATAAAATATTATGCTATATTGAAAGTAAAAGAACAATTTATGTGAAATTTCTAGATTCTCAATCACAAATGACGCGAGGCGAATTTGTGAGAGATTTAGATAATTTTTGTAATTTATTAAAGTTAGAAGAAATATACATATTAAAGAGTAAAGATAATGAAATTTTTATAGAAAAATTATTAGATAAAATAAAAAACGATAAGAATAGGTCCGGACCGCGTATATGTATTTTAAGTAATGTAAAAAGAATTGAGAATAAACATGATAGAAAAATAATTTTAAATGATTTTCATCTCTTGCCTAGCAGTGGCCATGCTGGTATGAGAAGAATGTCAAACAACATAAAGAAATATTATTTCTGGCCTGGTATTGATAAAGATGTTAGAGAATTTGTAAAACGTTGCGACAGTTGTCAACGTCAAAAACATTCAATACCAAAGAAAGAACCAATGGAAATTACTAGTACAGCGCATACTGCATTTGAAAAAGTATTCTTAGATCTTGTTGGTCCTTTGGAAAGAGATAATGATAATTATTCTTATATACTAACGTGTCAATGCGAACTGACAAAATATGTAGAAGGTTATCCCTTAATTTCCAAAAAAGCTGATGAAGTAGCAAGATCGTTTGTTAATAATTTTATTCTCAGGTATGGTGTGCCAAAATGTATAGCTACAGATAGAGGGAAGGAGTTTTTATCAGAAATTTTTCAAGAGGTATGTAAATTATTAAATATTAAACAACTCAACTCAACAGCCCACCATCACGAGTCCATAGGAGCTCTGGAAGTCACTCACAAACATTTGAATGCGTTTCTACGTATTCAAACAGAGAATCACCCGGAGATGTGGAGTAAGTGGATTCCTTTTTGGTGTTTCTCTTACAATACAGGAGTTCATACTGAAACAGATTTCACCCCGTACGAGTTGGTGTTTGGTAAGAAATGTTCTCTCCCTAGTAATCTGACAAATGATGTAGAACCTCTTTATAATTATGAGAGCTATCCACATGAATTGAAATACCGTTTGCAACTTTCTCAAAAAGAGGCTAGAAATAATTTGTTAAGAAGTAAGATAAATAGAAAGTATGTGTATGACAAAAATATTAATCCTGTAAGCTATAAGGAAAATGATTTAATTTTAGTAAAAAATAATACACCTAGTAATAAATTAGATAATATATATTTAGGCCCTTATAAAGTTATTAAGGACATACCACCAAACGTAGAGATAATAAATAAGTATGGTAAAATAGACATTGTACATAAAAACCGTACAAAACCTTATTATAAAACGTAAAAAATAGATTATATTTTATCAATTTGACTGTAAAAAAAAATATATTATATAAATTCATTTTTTTTTTCAATAAGTGCGGTGATGTGAGGTAGGTTTAAAGATCTTTATTGACTCATAAGAATTAAATTCACTTACAACGAGTCTTAAACTAATACAAATCATAGTAAATTAGTACTTTACGCATTTAAACAGTGTTCAACCTTAAAATAAGCACAGCTGTCACATTAATAATTTTTCACTTTCGTAGATATGTTTTTTTAATTTTTCTGTAAACAAAGTCAAAGATTTGCATTCTTTCAGTTCATTAGGTAGTCTGTTGTACATTTGTGCCCCTTCATACAATATGTTTCTCTTACCATAGTTGGTTCGTGGTGTGATCAGATTAATCTTATTAGTATTTCTTAAATGGTGCTTATATTTTCTTTTGCTAAAAGTGATTTGTGAGTGGATATTTTTGGTTAGAATCTTTTCGACGAGAATACACATTCTGTATGTATAAAGTTGTTTTAAGTTAAAAAGGTTAGTTTTTTTGTATATGTATTCTGTTCTAGTTAGGTAATGAAAGTTAAAGAGTGTTTTTATTATTTTGTTTTGGGATCTTTGTATTGAATTAATATTGGTTTTATTTGCACTTCCCCAGATTTCAATTAGGTATTCTAAATGTGATTTCACCAACGAGTTGTATAACATATATTTGACTTTGGATGGAATGCATTTTCTAATTCTTCGCAGTATACCACAGACCGAGCTAAGTTTAGTTCTAAGATGCTCAATGTGAGATTTCCAGGTGAGTTTATCGTCTAGGTACAGTCCTAGGTATTTTCCTTCATTCGAGCGGTGTAGATCAGTTTTATTAATGGTTAGAGCAGGATAGTGTGGTATTTTTTTATTTTTAGCTGAAAAAATCATATAATTTGTTTTTTTAATGTTAATTGTAAGTAAGTTGCATTGACACCAATAATTAAGTATATCTAGGTCTGTTTGTGCTCTTTGAGCTAACTCCGAAAAGTTACTTCCAAAATAGAACAGACAAGTATCGTCGGCATATAGTGTGATATCGCCCGTGAGTCCGATTGTTGTGACATTGTTGATATATATTAGGAACAAGAGAGGGCCTAATATAGATCCTTGAGGAATCCCGCATGTAATATTTTTTGATTCGGAGCGATAGTCTCCTATCTTTACGATTTGATACCTGCTCGAGAGATATGACCGAAAAATTTCTAGCGCTGTGCCCTTGATACCTAGGTTTTCTAATTTATCTAAAAGTAGCGAATGACTTATGGTATCAAAGGCTTTTTTGAAGTCGATGAAAATACCTAAGCAGAACTTTTTTTGGTCTATGTTTGTTTTAATCTGAGAAATCAGGTCCATAGCAGCCGTGAGTGTTGACGATTGATTCCTAAAACCATATTGTTTGTCAGTGATGAAGTTTAATTGGATAAGATGATTATTGAGCCTACGATACATGACTTTTTCAAAGATTTTAGATATGATAGGTAAGACAGAAATCGGCCTGTAATTACTAGGGTCCGTTCTTTTGCCAGATTTATAGATTGGTGTGACACGCGCAATTTTTAGGGAATCAGGGAAAGTGCCAGTTGACAAGCATTTATTAATGCAGTTTGCAAGGTCCTGTGCGATAAGGTTTGAAAGGCATTTGATAGATTTAAGACTAATTCCGTCAATACCCGCACTAGCATCGTCCTTTAGATCCTTTATTATATCTATAATCTCATCCGCAGTACAGGGTTCAAATTCATATACTTCAGCATTGGGTTTAGAATTTATATATGTTAGTGTATTTATATTTTTATTTAGAAACCTAACAGGAATGTCGTTTGCAAGCTGAGTGCCAACAGATGAGAAATAGTTATTGAATATTTTACAGATTTGATTGCCATCTCTAATAGTATCGGAGTTTATAACAAGTGTGGGTGGAATACCGGTGTCTTTGACTTTGTTTACAGCAAGAGAATTTAGTAAGTCCCAGGTCTTTTTAGAATCACTTAGACAATCGGTAAATTTCTTAGCATAATAATCTTCTTTCGTTTTCTGAATTAAGGCAGCCACATTATCTCTCATTTTAAGATATGCTTCTTTCCTTCCTTTGTCAATCTTTTGTTGTTCCCATAGTAAATTTCTTTCTCTAATTCCTTCAATTACATTTTTTGCAATCCAATCTTCTCTAGGTGTATTCAGTATCTTAACTTTTGCTATTTTATTTTTGTTGATGCTACGTTTGATGTGGTTTTCAAAGTGATCGTATGAGTGATTTTGATTAGAGTAGTCTGCGTTTCTAAATGTTTCATGTAGGCCTATATAATCGACAGCGAAATAGTTTACTTTTTCCTTGAGATTGTGATTTTTTTTAAAAAAAACTTCTACAACTATTTGTTTGTGATCGGATATCGGTACATCAATAATCGTTAATTTGTAGGGATTTTCATTCAGGCTCGAGGAGACGTGATCAATTATAGATTTTTTGTTATCTTTCTCTCTAGTACAGTGGTAGGTATCTATGCAATTAAGTATCTTATAGTCAGCTTCTTTTAATACTCTTTTATAATCTTTAGCATCTTTTTTGTTCTCAAGGAGATCAATATTAAAATCGCCGATGACAATCCCCCTTTTTTTATTTTCTAGATGATTCGAAAGTGTATCCAGGAACTCTTTAGTTTTTCTTTTGTCCGGTTTGTAGATGGCTCCAATGTTTAGAGCAAATTTTTTTATATAAATCCATAAATAATTTATTCCATGTTCATATGATTCTGCTGTTATCTCGTGCTTTAGGCTATTATGTACGTATATTGACACTCCTCCTCCGTCTTTTCCTGTTCTAGTATTGTAATTGTGTGTATAATTTTGTAGGTAGAATGATTGGGCTTCAATTTTATTCTTAATCCATGTTTCTGTTAGTACAATTATGTGTATTGTCTCATTCATTGATTTTAATATAGCCTGTAGTTCTTCAAATCGGCCAGACTTCCTAATGCTTTTAAGATTCGCATAAAAAAACTTGAGGGATTTTTTATTTATAAATAAATTGTCGTAAGTACATGTAACATTATGAGTATTATAAGGAGTAGTGACATTAGATACTAGATTTGTTCTATTCAGTTTTTTGATTTGACAATTTTTGGGACATCTTTTACATATTTAATAACCAAATCGCTTTCGCCAGCCTGTTTACGATTGTCTAATTCGGTTTTGAGCTGTTTGAGATATGCTTTTTGGCTGGGGGTCTGATCTGAGAACAGTCGAACGCTATCGCTCAATTTTGATCTATTTCGTAGAAGTGTGCGGACAGGGTCCGAAGTGCTAAAGCATACTTTAATGAGCCGCCCGTTCGCCTGTTCCGCTGGTTTGTATTTTCCCAAACGTATTACTTTTATTGGCGTCGGGCAATCTATATATATTGATTTTAATTTGTCCATTGTCTTTTCTAAATCATGTTGTTGTCTAGCAGCTCGATCGGCTTCATTTATTTCCGGAATACCCTCCAAAATTATATTTTTTAATCGTTCGACTCTGTCTTGGAATTCGAGTAAAAGGTCCTGGTTATAAGCGACTGGCGATTTTTGGGATTGAAGTTGAGATTGACCATACTCGTTGGTATTGTTCTGGCCTTTATTAGAATCATAATTCTTTAATTGCATTATTTCTTTTTCGAGGGTTTCGATCTTGTAATTGGTTGCAGAGCTTTCATTTTTAAGTGTGGAGACTTCTTTGCTCAAACTATGAAATTTTTGTGACAAAGTATTAGTAGTTGTTTTGAGACTTTTAATTTCCTCTTTAATTTCACTTAAGTCCTGTATTATTTGAGAAGTGTTGTCCTTTTGTGATTTAGCGAATTCTTTGAAAAAAGACATAATTTCAGTCTTAAATGAATTTAATTCTTCTTTGTATTCTGAATCGGTATCGGGCTGTTTTCTTTTCCGCTGAGTTATAAAGATGTCTCCTCGTGAGGGACCATCATCTTGTGCGAGTGAAGATAAATTCGGTTGCGAGCCTCCTCCGCTTCCGCTTGTGCCTAGGCCCGGCGGCGAACGTTGCACACTCATCGTAAACAGGTATCAGTCACCTGTCGTCGTGTGATTATTTGTGCGGGCTGCGTATGCGCGCTGGAGTAAACAAGAATATAACTGTCCTGCTTACCCTTATGCGAAGTCACCCGTTGTTGCGCGAAAGATGGATTCTGCACAGGTCTTAGTTGCGTAGCGTAATAAGTAAAGGCGTCGCAACGTCCAATAACAATTTTAACTGGATTATGTAAGTTACACTTTGACTTGAATTAGTAATTTAATTTTAATAGTAATATTCTACGACAAATGTGCGCACGTCTACACTGCTTGAACGCGTTGCGAACCATGGTTAGACTAAGTACCTATTTAATCTTCTATTATGTTAATCTTTGTACCACCTATATAATTGTGTTATTCCTTCAAATAGAGTAGTATTATTCGAGCATTCACTCGTTTCATTTACCTGACTACGTCACACCCTTATAACGAAAACATAAGTTCCAAGTGAGTTTGCAAAGCGTCATCCAATGAACTTTGTTGGAGAGTTTAAAAAAAGTACTAATTTCAACTTGAATTAAGCCTTGCAGACACTAGCACGGCGCTCGGATTATATGATGGGTTAATAAGAATCGTATGGCGAAACACATGCCATTAGCTTGCACACACGCACGCCAGCGACCGGCATTTGTCACACACATGCAAGTGGCACGCTTGTAGCTGATTTGTGCAAGTTTTTGACTTAGTCTATCGTCGTGCCAGCTACTTGTCAGTTTTACTTGCAGGTGTATCTCCGCCATTATGGTAATAGAGCCAGTAAATAAATAACTTTCTGACAAAAACTTCGTACACTCACATAATGTTGGCCGTATTTTCGCCAGTGTATCGAGAACGTAAAACAATCGTTAGTGCCAGCGATCCTGGCTGCCATTCGATCTTTTCGTCCTTGAAGCGGGCGTCACAACCTTGCGCTACCATTGCGTCATGCTAGAAAGTTCGGCCACAATTTCTAAGACTTTTCGTGCAGATCAAAGCCATTTATCACACTCTGTGCTAGTTAGAAAAAATATTTATTCTTAGATTGTATTAGATTTCTTATCAGAATAACAATTCTATAGTAAAATCTATACAGATTAACCATAATCTCAGAACACAGAAAATTAATGAGAGAATGGGTCTTTTTTGTGAAGTACCTAAACTAAAGTAACTAACTTTTTCGTAAAATAAAATAAAAATTTTTGTAAAGTTGTACTCATCAAGAGAGTTTGCAAAGCGTCACCCAATGAACTTTGTTGGAGAGTTAAAAAAAAAGGTACTCATTTCTTATATCTTTTTAAATTTAAATGCTATGAATGGTATATGTTACATGAAGTATAGTCCACTTATATACTTTGTCGGCTCCCGGAAAGGTACCTATTTGTTTAATTCTTATTCCAAAAATACCTACCTACCTTTAAATAAACTTACCTACATTTAAATTTTATGTCTCCTTCCCTAGGCATTGAGTCTAAAGCAAACTTTAAAATCTGTTTAGCAAGAACAAAATAAAAATGTCAAGTAGGTACTTATAGCTGACAGTCGAAGGAAGTAAACGAGTGAACGTTAAACCTACTTAATCTTTATTAGACGCAATGGCAATTAGGAACAGCCATAAGGAAAACTTATAAAAGTACAGTCGGTTACAAATGTTGCAATTAAAGGTTGGTGTAGACTTTATGGTCACACACAATAAAATACCTATAATAAAATGAATTGCCAGATTCTTTTCATTCTGAAGTTTTGCAGCGCGCGCATTGTGTCATGTTCATTTCAAATAAGTATTCGCAAATTATAGTAATAAAATACTTTCGAACCAAAATTTAGAACTTTTTCTACAGCGACAATTCGTTCCGAGACCGTTGATGGCACCTAAGCACTTAGCAGCACCTTGGTACATATTTACTTATTTGTCTGTCTCTAGTATCTCTGTGTACTTACCTAAACTGTTAAATAATAAGTAAGGCGTAGTAGGTACATAGGTACTATGAACAGTTCGGAACAAAATTACAGAAAGAATTGACGAAGTTCGGAATCCACAGCCCATCTACGACACGCCAAGTGAAATCGTAGGCACGTTGCAATACAAAGCTATTTACTACTACTTACCACGTTTACGTCGTTAGGTAGTCGTAAAAGCCATGTCAGATGCCTTTAAAAAAAACTGACACCAGTGTTAGCAATAATCCTATAGAAGAAGAAGTAATTTTTACTGCAATCAATTGTATCAGCTGATCCAAAGCTGCAACTAACTTGAACAACTTGCAGAGCGCTACACGACGCACTACACTGTATTGATCGTAAACATGTGTAATTTTATTGAAAGCCGGCGAATAAATGAATATCAAATTGGAGCATGTGGCGAAAAAAAACGTAAACAAAACAATACGGGACGATTCATAAAATAAACATAGGTACGCGAATAATGTTGTTACGTTGTCTGTTCGACTATGATTTAGTGAATTTGTTTAACGGTCGAAATATCGATCGGGTTTGGAATATTTATTGGGATTTTTACTCGTGTCTTTGCTGAAGACAAATTATAAATTAATTTCCACATTCGGTCTCTCGCTTGGTGAAAAGCGTAAGTATAAAACCAACTCGTTTGTTTTGAGTCGATGAAGTGTCTTAACAGATTTCGAGGTACATCCTTACATATTATAAAACAAGTCCTCTGTCGCGTCTGTCTGTCTGTTTGTTTGCAAGAAACTCAAAAACTACTGTACGAATTTTCATGCGGTTATCACCAATAGATTGTGTAATTCTTGAGGAAGGTTTAGGTGTATAATTTATTATGTTTTTACCCGAGCGAAGCCGGGGCGGGCCGCTAGTTAAAACAAAACAAAGCCAATTTCGGATAAATTTTAACGTCGAAATTTGCAAAGCAAATAGGTAGTGTATAATACGTCATACATAGTCATAATACGTGCTAACATTCCAACAATAGTAATCCTTCAAAATGGAAACGACAAAAAATCCGTCTCGAAAGACGTCTTGATTAAAATTCATTGCCATAATACATGACAGTAGAAATCAGCTGATCGGATGCAAAATATCTATTTATCGTAACGTATGCACATGTAATAACGTGCCGGCGGGCGGCCATTCATAAAACTGCTGACTTATTGCTACTATTGAACTTGTAAACAAAGCGCTATTTGTCGCGTGGGGGCAATTGATCATTTTTACCTTTTGCCGTTGATGTTATAATAGATTTTACATGACTTATTTGACGTTGTAGTGGGTAATTCTTTTTGTCAATTTAGGACCGACGCTCAATAGGTGGGAAGAAACCGGAGTAACACTCTGATTAATAAATTATATATCTTAGTTGATAGTACATCTGGTTCAATACACGCCTTGGGAGACTGTTAGCAATGAATTTGCAATAAATGAATACATTATCATGCATCTTCATTTTTCATTCGAACATATAATTTTATAAACATTCACGACGGAACTTCATATTTTGCGTAGGGGCTCACCGACAAGAAAATTCTTCCAACGAATGCAACGAACAAGGAAAGGGATTTGGAAGTATTATTAGTTAATGAATGTACGAGCCGTGCCAGTGTGCCAGTAACGTGGTCGAGGAGCGAGCGTGGGCGCAGGCGCCGTAGGCATGCTCACAACAACGACGGTACAGAAGATTCAATACTGAGGGTAAATGCCATGTTGGGATGGTTGGACGGGAATTACTGTTCGCTATTGGCTATGAGAAGTTTTCGTTGAGTGTGACACTAGCAAATAATAACAATAGTGACAGTAAGGTACTACCAATTGTGCCAAAGGAAGTTGTAAGAAAAAAAGAAAAAGACGTGGATATGTCACAGTACTATATTATCCCTTTGCAAAGAATCCCTTTAAAAGAACAGCACTTTGCCTCTTTTGTAATGATCAAAACAAAGTGACTGTTTTGATTACATAATAAGGATGATACTTCTAACGGATTTAGAAAAAACAGTGATTCCTCGAGACACTACTATAGTGACTCACAGTTGTACCTGTAAGTCAGGGATCCAACATACTTTGAAAAATATAAAAACTAAGTTATGATTTACATTCAAATGTTTAGTGTTACATTTTCTACCTGCCTCTTTAAGTTAGTTAAGAAAATACTTAACCTTACCAAAAAGCTCGAGTTAAAATAATTGACGGCAAATAATGCCACCTTCCACACAGCCGTTATTGTACAATACCATGGTACTTATTACATCGGGCGCTCCGAAGGCCACTTAGGGCGGCTTGGGAACGCACTTTCTGTTTAAATATTTACTGTACTGTCATACCTTGTCCTTACAGCGGGAAACTATGGTCTGGTCCCTAGGCTCTATTATCCCTATCCCCGAGAGGAAGAAAAATCTAATTCTAATTTCTTTGGTAAATTCCTAGTTAATGGCTGAATATTTAATAGTTTTGAAAATATCTTAATTAAGTAGTATCAGTCTGCCGCTGCCAATATGCCACCTACTTAGCAATTGTTTCAAACTTAGGATAGTAATAAAATTTGTGTTTTTAGAAAAAGATTTTGAATAGGGGCGGTTCTGTTGTCATAAATAGGAATTCCACAAAGCTCTCAACTGAGATAATAGTTATGATTTTTTGATATAAAATGGGTCTAGTCTAGTCAAATCTGTATCACAACAAAATTATCAATACACTTATAACAATATTAAAAACGCAGTTCTAAGAAAAATAAAAACAAAATGCGTTGAACCGAAAAGAAAAGCATATGAGAGCAACCCTAAGTAAAAGAAGCGAAGAATATTCGAGGGGAGGTACACGAACGCGGGTAAAGCAGAAAGGTTTCATACTCGTAGCTAATTATATGTTACCTCGCACACCCTTCAAACCGGAATGCAGGAACTATGTATATCTGTGCTATATGTGTGTTTGTGTGCGCTAATAACATACTCGGCAACGACGATCCTTGCGGAAATATGTGCTCGGGCGTATTTGCAGACGTACTTTATGTCATCATAGGCAAATATTTGTTTATATGTTTATTAATTTGGCGCATGATCAGGTCATCAGCACAACAAAATGAAGCGAATTCATAACAAATACGCATTATTATAGCCATTAGGCGCATAACTGCATGTCAATTCACTCTCCTATTAACACAATTTGAAATTTTGAGTGAAACATTTCTGATATCAAAGCATGTCTGAATTCGCATATAAAAATACCATAGAAGTGAAAAATCTTACGACGTTAATATTACTTTCAGTAATTGTCTTCTTTCTGACCAACCTCACTTTCTGCTTTCATTATATTTACACTGAAATCTCATGAAGTCAATTCGGCTATCATGTACACACAATAGACGGAAACAATAATTGGCTAATTCATACTATTGAGATTTACAATTAAAAGCCGTTCCAATTCATCTTCTGTCTAAGTGTCGATATAAATGGTAGGTGCAAGAGTAAATTTTAAAGCAATAATTTTTCATATTATGAACCGGTGATAAATTTCCAATAAGTTAAGTAATGTGATAACTACATCCGTGAGAACGTTATACCCATTGTACGTGGTCAAAAGACATATAAAGAGAATGCCATCCAGAAATGGCAAAAAGACATAAACATAGAAATAAACAAAGATGGGTTAACAAAGAGTGTTGATGGATACGTGTAAATATTTGTGCGAATTGGGACTCGAAATCAGACAGGGCCTAAAGTGCGAAACGACATCGACACCATTACATGCTCATAAATATAATGATATATAGTGCAAATGACTTAGAAAATAACAAGAAAATAGAACTGAATATACCTGCAGAAGACACACTGAGTTGACTCAGTAGATGTAAAAAAGGAAGAAAAAATTATCTTGGAAAACAGTTAAGACTGACGTAGGTCAGGTTATACTTTTGAATTTGATGGAGCTTTTTGTACCGTAATATTAGTCAATTTCGAATGTAGCTCTTCTACGGACGGTAAACAATCGATCATTGACGGTTGCCTAGTTAAAACATAACCAACGTGTTGGACAACCGCGTCATTTTGACTAATGGTGATGCTCTGTGGTCCCGGTTTGCGGGGGCAGTTACTGTCAGTTTCACCTGTGTAATAATATCTTTACTACAATCTCAGGTCGTAAATATAATATATACTCGTTTTTGATGATTAATGAAGAGAATTTTGGACTGCTTCAACTATCTGCGCTATCAGACTGGAGTACTCTCTTTTGACTTTTCGCTGTGGTAAAGCTGGTTTGCTGTAAATACATCTTTGTAAAAGTCAGTACCTATGCTAAGTTTTGGTACTTGCTAGGCGTTTTAGAAAATTTAACTTATTAGGCCTTAAAGTTATCATATACGTAAGTGCGATTAATATCGCAAACAGATTAAAAAAATGTTTATCGCATTAAATTTGCCGGCATTGTATTAACAATGTTTATTCGGAAACTAGACCTCGACAAACACGGAACATTGTTAGTTGTCAACATATTGATGATATCACTGCTGAGAATAAATCTGAAAGAGCAGTAGTATTGTTTCCCATCGCAGTGGTTGTGTAGACATAACAAAGCCCTGGCAACCTCCCCAACATGAATCAGTCTTGGAGCACTAGTCACCGAGTACTCTTACCGCGTGCAACGACCCAGTTCCACAGATAAGGCGAGATATCGGCCGCTGATTAGCAGTTAGTCACGCCTCTTATCACCGCACCATACGTACTCGCTCTTTCATCAGCGCCAAGCGAACGTGCGTCGAAGTCACGTGCAAAGGACTTAAGCTGCTTTGCTACTTCTTGAGATATGCGTGGATGAATAAATAGCGATAAGTTTTTGAAATAAAATACTCTTACTTCTCACATTAATTAATTTTCCTCGGATAGTCAAGTTATTCTGCGTAGAACTCTCTTATTGGATTTAACGGATAATTTGCATAGCTAGGTCATGTTAGCTAATGGAGTGAAGGTTCATTGATCACTGAATCATAAGTGTCCTGAGAATTCCTTGAACCAAGACATCTGAAGCTGGCATGGAGCCGACGTTTTATTCTTATGGGTTTCTGAAACCCCCAGTTTTTGCAATTTCAGATAATATAACGATATGTTTTGTAACATATTCGGTATAGGTCCAAGAAATCTAATGGGAGGAGTGAAGAAAAATGTGGGAAATTCTATGTACTAAACGAATTTCGGAGAAATAATTTAAGTACACTAATGGAATAAAGATGTTAGTCTTCTTTTAACACTACCGGTGTTCTGGTTCGCTCCCTTTGGAATGAGCTCAGGAATATTGCAGAGCTTCCTACTGGTAAATTTTGGAAATCGATAGATTTCTAAAATCACCTACTCACAAACTTAAGCTTCATAATATTGGTGTAGAAGTGTATATTACAAATCAAACATTTTGAGTTTGTATGAAAATAGAAAAGGGAGGTCTGATATAATATTGAAAGTGGAAGATGTTGAACAGTGGTTGATGAACAATTAGTAGTTGAAAGTGTAGGTGAGGACGAAGTGAAAAAAACCGAACGAGTGTCACGATATCGAAACCGATTGGAAATGGAATGCAGGATCGCACAGCAAGAAAGTGAAGATGATGTTCGTGCGTGATCTCGTCAACCTGTGCAATGCAGTCCGAGTAATTAATCGATTCGCTTATTTGCGCCAATAGTTGTTCTCGATGTAAATAAAATAATTCATGATGAAAAACAGATCGAAGTGCAGATACCTATAGATTATGCGAAAGTCTGCCTGTCATGCTTTCACGGCTAAACTGCTGGGCCGTTGATGAAATTTGGAACTGATTCTGATCTGAGGTCATACGTTGGTTACCGGGGACGGAACTGCGAGCTACAGCTAGTTACATTATAAACGAACAACATTCATCTATATGAGTACATATATTTTATACGCTTTATTTGTAAGCTCTGCCTGCCTGTCTATTCCACCCCCGCAGCTACAGTGGGAAGCATGTGGCTAGGATACCATTATAATGATAGCATAGATTACTTCTCCAAAACTTGTGTAATTATAAACTTATCTAATTTTCTATGTCAGAGAAGTCAGGAAGTAGGAACTGATAAAATAGATACTTTCACGTGTATATATTTGCATTTTTACTATTATTCAATTTCCGCGTTTATTGCACTTTAGTTCGGCTGGTTTTACCATATACTTTGGAAGAGAAATATACCTGCGTATATCGATGGAAAAAAGAATTTATTTCTTAAGAATTTAAGTATAAATAACACTTGTTTATATACGCTAAGTAATAAAGACACTACTATAAAATAGTAGCTTTCACTTGAAAACAAAGGCCAAGCTAAGAATCTAAGTGCACAGTGCATCTTGGTAATGCAGTAATGCAGTGCCGAACCCAATCACACCTGCTTTTGAGCAGGTGTCGCAATCTAGAGAGTGGAGTTCTGGGCAGAATTTTATAGCTAGCGCGTAATTTGCTGGCCGAACATTGGTACTGTAGTTATATAGTAAACGCCGATCAAAGGAAAAGGAGATAAGGCGAACGCGGTCTGATGTTAGCCGTAAGAATGTAAGCGCGCGCGACATTTGAGCAAAATTTAATGTTATTATTACGAGTACAGAATAAATAATTTTTATTTTTATTAATTTTGTCTCATAATTGTCTAGTTGAAACAACGACTAGAGAAAAACAAATCGTGAAGTTCAACGTCACGCACACAATGATCATTGAAATTTATTTTTAAGTTGGCAAAATTTTCAATGTTTGCATTAGTTACTACTTCCTTAACAAAACCAAATAGGCAGCCTATTTGTTTAGTTATGACCTGATTCTGGAAATAAGACTAGTGTCCGATTTTATTAAATCAACCTTATCTGAGATTGCTTTACAATTAATCTGACCATTTTAAAAATCCAGTACGATAAGTTACGTTTTTAGTTTAATACGAACCAAAACTCTTCAATGGTCAACCACATCTGACAGTTTCCCAGACCTGGGAGCCGGGCGACGCTATAGCTGTAGGTATGTACACGTACGGGGGCGGTTAGGACGCCGCAAGCGAAGCGCAAACTAGTCGCCGGCCGTGCTCGCTTCGCCAACACAGCATGAGCGCAAAGCAACCACAATGCAGAAGTATTGCTACTTCTTTTCCAGCTCCAAATTGGGCTAGCGGAAGACTATTTCAGGAAAGTTCCTTCCGCAACTATCTTTTTTTATATCATATCATATATTCATTATCCTTTAATCATCTTAATCTAAAACAAATCACCTACACATTGAAGAACTTCTAAGACCTTTCTTACCCGTCCCGTCTTATTTAATCCATATTAAAAATTGACAATCGAGATAGGGAAAACATATTATAATATAATACTTTTTTATGTATAAGAAACTAAAGTATAATTCTTAATGTAACACAACCCTACAATCTATTTTTCGTCTTCCTCTCCGTCCTTCACATTCATATCAATCACATTTTTAGCTCTCCCTTCCCTTCTCTTCCTTAGCTTATTAAAGTCAAAGTATACAATCGCCGTTGTTTATCTTGACTTTAATAGGCTACTAGGTCGTAATAAATCAGTAAATAAGGAAGGAAAGTCTTCGTCGTAATCTCCTGCACAATAAATATATGATTTTAAAGACCAAATAATGCATCGAGTTCCAGGTCTACATCCTCACTATTTTGTAACACACCGACGCGCCCATCCTACCTACCTATGCATATATACTACATCGTATACGTGTAGAGAATTTCGCCTCCACTCGTTTAGGGTGGATACGCTCTTATTCTTTTAGCCTCCTCTACACTCCGAAAGAGATATTATATAACACGACTTAAAACAATAACATTTTTAGGCAACATTTTGAGAATCTACCACACCTACTTAACGACTGAAATTTGAATAAAAAACACATCTTTATTTCCTATACTTGAAGATAACTATAAAAAAAATTAACATTGGCAAATTCTTCAATTCATGTATTTTATCAACAATTTGCATTTTGCAAAGCCTTTGTTACAGTCGACGATCAATTATTATAAATGTATTTAATTTAAAAATGGGAGAATTTGAAAGGTACGGTGGGCCAGAAAAGTGACTTGGGTCCCAAATGATGGCAAAAGATCACAATTCACGCTAAAGACGCGATGTCTTCGAAAAGAGATGCCCAGCAGTGGGACCTCAAAGCTAAATTAAAAAAAATAGTGAGTTGAGGTATCACAAAAGGAAAAGAAGAAGAAACAAAGGTCCTGTAGCAAAATATAAGACTAGTGACCAAGCCCTGCTACGCGCGGTCTAACAGACGCGAGGAGCGACTTTTTTATATGCTTACATATATTAATCTATCGTCAAAAGCTGTTTTGAGAGGCGAATGCTAGTTCACGTCAATCAAATGATGAACCATCAAATGTAAATACGATTTTAATATAATATTACAGATTTAAACGCAGTACATACATAAATATTATAGAATAACATAATGGACATTGTGTCTTTTCTATCGCCATGTGAAAATAGCGATTCGATGTTATTTTCTCGATGTCATCCTGGATGTAGTTACTGTAGAAATTTTTAATTTCATATAATTTAATGTGTTTTTTAGTCTACTTTGTCACGTCAAAAATTAATCAATATTTATATATTTGAAGTAAAAATAAGTCATCAACGCGAGTACCTCCTCCTTTTGTTTTCACTGACTGTACTCTGAGGTGTGTGGCAATTTATGTTAATGTGGAATATCTAGCTAATAGAATTGCTTATTTTATCACAAAAGAAACCTGTCAAACACTGACGGCTTCCTTGACACGTGACCATCACGCTGGCCAGCTATTCAAAGGGTTTAGGATTGAACGTGGTTATAGGGTCGTTGACAAGGTCAAAGAATTGCAAAAAGAAATATGCATAAAATAGATTGCTATCATTTAAAGTTGGTTGTAAAGTCCATTTTCAAAAAGTATCCTTACATATTATAAAACAGACTTTGTTGTTTGAGTACCGCGTCACAGTCTTCTACCGCGTCTGTGTCTGTCTGTTCGCGATAAACTCAAAAATTACTGCACGAATTTTCTTGCGGTTTTCACCAATAGACAGAGTGATTCCTGAGGAAGGTTTAAATTATTTTTTTTTTACTCGAGCGAAGCCGAGACGGACCGCTAGTGAAATTATAAAAACACTCAACCATCATAAAAACGATGATTTTTGTAACAACTTTCATTAATTTAATAAGTCATCACCATAAACGTAATTAATGTAACTGTCGAATGAAAATTTCCCGAACATCCACGTTGTATAGTCACTTCTACGTGTCGTTTAGTATGGAGCGTTTGGACGAGTCCAAAAATGTGTGATTTTATTTTTGTCATATTTTTGAAAACATTGTCTTTATCACAGTATATTTTTTCTGGTGTTTCAATGAATTTACGACTCCTAGGCAAAGAACATCTGGATTCCATTAAAAAAGCGGAAACCAGACAAGCCTTCAAAAAAGACAAGAATGGACTGTAGTGATAAAAAATACTGTTTTAGCGTGACAAGGGACAACGGCACGAGTAAAATCTAGCACCTATAGTAGTAGACGTAGCAAATATGCCACATTTGAGCAAAGCCATTTGCAATAGCAACATAATTTCTTAGTTTGGGCGCAGAACTGAGAATTTGATAAGAGTATATAAGCGAGACGGGGATAATTTAATTTCCTATTTAAAAAAATATAGGTACTTTGATATAGTGTCTTTTCTCAATTGGCTTGGGTCTGAAAGGGACCTAAGCTGGTAAAAATCAATGTTTTCCAGTATACGACTAAATATGAACCGACGTCTTGATACAGAACGGAGTCAAGAGTCAAGGCTAGGGTTGCCACACGTCCGGAAAGTCCCTGTCTTGAGGGCGTTAGAAATTGTCGTCGGCAGCTACAAAGCTCAATTATGAAACAAGTGTATTACGCAGTAGAACCAGAAACAACCAGCCGAAATTAATTACTCATGCGAGTTCTTTTTTCGCACGAGAAAACACGAGTCATGCGCGGCTCGCGAAAAGTATTTTGTTACGATTGTAGAAGACACCAAAACTTAACAGACATTATTTGCGCAAAAAATGTAAAATGTAATATAATTGTAGTCTAATATTGATTTTTTTTCAGCTAATGCGTAAACTGGAGACAGAACTGAATCAACTGATTCTACTTTACGCGTTTTTCATTCAAACAAACATAACAACCGTGCGTCACCCCCAGAAATTAGAATATGTCTACGAATACGAAGATGTTGATTAAGCTTCTTACGAACTTTCATTTTATGTTCAATGTTATTATGGACAACATACAAGATGTGGTTTTGTTCAGAGGTGATACTTTTTAGTAATCACTACGGTACATAGGTTACAAAGAAATTAAAGATTTAAGAAATTAAATTTAGTCAAACACAAGGCAACAAAAATTATTTTAAAAAAAATCAATAATTTTGTAAAAAAAATTAAAACTGTCCTGTTTTGTAATAAAAGGATGGAGGCAATAGTTAAAGGTCGCAGGTCAATGTCTAACGTTGCTGTCTGGCTGCGAGCGTTCGTTAGTTCCAACATTTTTGTAGTAAATATTGATGAACATGCCTCGTGGAGTATTAGCATACGAGAAGGTCACTGTTGGGCTTCGCGAACCCCAAGGGCACTGCACGCAATGGTGACTGCTGAATCTCAATAGATGCCCGATATCTACTAAAATACTACTAGTTGGAATACGAAGAATAAAACTAGCAAGAACTCTTTATGCGAATTGTGACTGTTGTCTTCGAAAGGAAGTGGCGCAACAAACTTCACCGTAGCCTTTTTTCAAAAACATATATCTTTTAAGAATATCATAAGAAGTAGACGAACGTACATTATTTATAATGTGTTATTGCAATTCAATAGAATACAGGGCTTAATTAAGTTTTGAACAGTTGTTGTGAAGTTGAAGACCCCTGTTCAAACATGCTTTTCAGACTAATTTTTTTTAAAAACCAACCCTCAAACTACTATAATGTTTGTATGAAAATCATGCCTTTTGCGCTTCCGTAGAGACATAAAATACCTAATTCACGCGGGCGAAGCAGCGGGCAAAAGCTAGTAATTCATAAAATATTCTTATATAACACACTTATAATAAAGGTCAAGACCATGCATAGCAGTGTGCGCTGCAGCAGGTCATGACTCAGCGAGTTTTTGCTCATGGGGTGCATGAGTGAAACACAGATTTTCAGTCAGACCTTAGATCCGACCGTAAACGAGGTTCTATAGCATGCTGTGGTAATAATACGCAGTGACATGCGCAGGCGGCTGACCACCGGCTACAGGCATCACTACCGGTTTAGGATCAGGTAAAAAAAAAACGCGAAATTGCGCAGTGGCGATGTTCAAGTAGAATTGTCATGGGAATTCTTATATACATGTATATGGCAGCGGGGCAAAGAATTCATTTTTGAGGTTGATTTTTTTATTTTCTTGGGCAGGTTGATGTGCAGTTGACTGACTAGTACATAGCATACCTGACCTCGACTGCTCTGCCAAAAGCATACGAAGAAGAGATGCAGATTTTTTTTTATTACGAAATAATTTGTATATTTTAGTTCATAGTTCTGTAAATACCGCAAATCGTACGTGATACGCACGTGGCTGGCAACAGACCAGCAAGTAGGCTCGAACTATTTCAGTGCACAAACACTGCACTGACAAATAGGAAGGAAAATGTTGTATAGAAGATAATGAAAACCAAATAGTGACATCTGTAAATAAATATTCGATCAAGCTTATAGGAATACACTGCGCGAAAATCTATAACATAGTTATAGGCAACAATGAGATTATTATGTTTGCTTACAATCAGACAACCTGCTTGTTTACCTACTCAAATAAAAAAAATTGAAATTCAAATGGCAATATAATTTTCTAAAATGTCTATCTGTTTATACGACTATACTATTAGTATGTATGAATAAGTAAAGATTTAGTTATCACTATCACTTTTACTCTCTTTTTCATAAAGAACCGGCGAATTTTTTTACTGATTTACTAGAATTAGAACATCGAAAATACTTTCAATAAGATTTCCAAAAGTATACATCCTTAGACAAAACACGCACAGCATACATCATTTTTCATCGAGGGTTCAATCACAGCTTTTTACGTCAAAATGAATTGTATGCCAATAGCACAAGGATCTAAGTCGCATGCGCTGTACTGCTTGCAGCAAAAATACTAACTCATTGGATTTTCGTTGAACATAATACATTTTTTCATTTCATGAGAATTTTATGAATGAAACATCATAAATTAATGGTTTGTTTACATTCGAGGCTCCGTGAATGGCCGCCGTAATCTGTAGTAAAATATCATGTAAATGTTGACACATGGAGAGCTATTAAACTAAAATATTGATTTAAATATATATTTATGTTGGTGATAAGAATGAGTATGATTGTGACTCAAAATAATGACTATACAGAAAAGTACTGGTTTTTAAGATTCACGTAAGTACTCATTTAAATTGAGATTTCTAAACTGGTGTTGTTTCAAGTGTAAGACTCAATGCGTCTTGGTATAAGGTCAGAAAGAGTATTTTAGTAACTAAAAAGCCAGCTATTACATAAAAAAATAACATAAGTTCTATAATACGAATTTAAAGCAAAGATAATGTTGTACAGCCAACAACATATCAACATAACCAAATTCATTGTAAATTGGGCCCTATTACTGCAACACAAAAATCATATGTAGGTAACTTAGGAAGCGATGAACTGTGCAGTAGAGATGGTCTAATTTCTGCATTTAAATTTAAATGTACTGGGATTCTAAGAGAGTCATTAAATTGAAATAGATTTAAATAATATTATGTTATTGATAAGGATAAGTGTGAATTGTGAGCAGCTACTAGGTCAATTTAACTGGATTTCTTGATATAAATGAAATTAAAATATTTATGTGCTATCGCTAAATGACCATTGTTTATAGACCTCCTTGGTGTAGTGGCTATCAAAACCAGTCGGGAGGTCCAGGGTTTTCTAAAGTAATGGAATTAGTGATTTAATTATTTATCTTATGACAAATTCTTAATTCACATGTTTTAAAACTCATTAGTAATATTATTCAAATAATCCTTTATCTGCAAGTTCTATTGGTTAATGACACTAACCATTGACAAGATACTTTATTTCTTAATATTGCATATGAAGTAAATCCCAATTCCATTACTAAATAAATAAAAATAAATCACACAGATTGAGCTAGAACAAAGTAAACTGATCATAAAATGGGGTTACTGTAATATTAAAGATCAATATGTATATATAAAATGAAAGAATAATGACCATAATGATTATGATATTATAACAAGTCAGTCATGAACTAATGCTTCAGTAAATAGCAGTATTTATAAATTATGCAAATAATACTTTTGTCTAAGGAAGCAGGGTTTGATATAGGTACAAAGGATAGTTACCCTAGAGTGAAAACACATTTAAGGCAAATATCCATAATCAATAACTATAAAATGCAATAAGAAAAATAAAATCTAGTTATATATTTGCAAATAATATAGAAATAACATTTTTGAGAAAACTATTCTGAGAAAACAAAAGTGTAGAAATATACAGGTTCCTAACATGTCTGAGTGGTGAAAACAGATTTGGTTAAGATCAATAATACTACAGATGGTTTGTATACGATAGAACAGAAAAACAAGCATTCACTGTCAACAACCGTGATATATGAAAAAAAAAATACAATTCTTACAAGGTTTATCCATTAAACTTGAACTATCTGTCACTACATGCCAGATTTGAGGCAAAAAATATAGTAATTTGTTTAAATGAGAAAAATATAATTATTATGTGTTAAAACATTTATCTACAAAAACACAAATTCAAATTAATATTCCATACAATCTATGCTGCAAAGTGCTACATATACATACACATTTGATGTGCACTGGCCTCTAAAGATTTCTTTTAAAAAGCCCAAGTGCAAATGAATATTAAGTACAAACAGCATCATAACAATGCCACATCGCCTAGCTATTTTAATACAATAACATGACAATAAGGAAACACCCAACACCCATGTAGATCCTGAAAAATTATGAGGTCATGGGCCAGTTTGGTTCATTGTTGGACACTTTGTAGGAGGACAAGAGTGTAAATTGATGATTTATGATCACAAACTCTGAGCCTACTTTAAGGCTCTAAATAGGAATAGGTACCTACTAAGTACAAAGGTCTAGGTAGATTTCCGCCAGAAGTCCCTTTTATATGTAGAATTTTTTGTTGTACTTTATATTTGTGACATCCTTTTAAACCTGTGACTTGCAATGAATAATCTGAATCCTTTTTTTGCAAAGCATAATTTTTGGAATAGTCAAATTATAAAATGTATACTAAAATATTTTCACAAAAAATATAATTTATTAAGTAATTGATGTATTTATATTCTTTTGGTAAATTAAACATTTTACAGAAAATTATATTTATATATTTTTTTTCATAATCCAAATCACTGAAAAATATTTCACAATTTTAAAGAATATCATTATACTAATTTGATTTCATCATTTGAATAAATAAATCTTTGGATAGAAAATTCTCATTGAATCATTGCTCTAATTTCAGTGTAGTGTGTCTACACATATAAGAGGAAAGTTAATAAGGATATTTTGAGTAATCATATTATTTTACCATAATGGGCAGTACTTTCAATATTATTGCTTTGCAACTGGATTCAATTATCTATCTAATCCTACCTACCTAGAAACCGAGAAGTTTCAGCATAGTTGGTAACAAACAATCCAAGGTAGACAAAAGGAGAGGGCTATGTCCAGCAATGGGACACATTAAAAAGGTTAAATAAAAAAACTTATTAACCTAGCCTCGACAAAGAATTTGTGTCAAGGGTTAATTTCCTTGAAAGTCAAAACATGTATCAGATCAATTGGACTATGACCACACCACATTTGGTTATTAAAACCTAAATTCAGAGCTCAAGTGGACCTAAACATGAGAATTCTTCCACATAGACAAGTTTGATAGTATATGGGGCTGGTGTGTGAAGTTAGATCTCAATTACTGTGGTTTTCATTATTTAATACTAAAATTGTGTTAAAATTGGTATATTTTGCATTATGAATAAAGTAAAATTGTCTATTAAGCATTTAGAGCTAGCACAGACCTGATCATGAGGCCGGCTGTGTTCTCATGGACCGCAGGCAAGCCGGCCAGCTGGCCGATTCTTATTAGCACTCACAACACATTAAAACACTAATTAAAATTGTTCAATAAGCAATTAACTTGGGATTGTAGCTTTTAATGGCTACGCAGAGAGTACACACATCATCCTGCACTAGCACTTGACTACCACTCACTGCACTAATCTACAATACTTCATAAATGTTATTTACACTGGTCTGTCAATAACCCAACTTGTAAGATTAATTCACAACTTACTATCACAACCTAACCTAAAAAAGTGCACACAAAAAATCAATTGACATTTACAGATGTTTTGATTGCCAATATTAACTACATGACACTGTTTTAAACAAGAAAATACATTAAATCTCACAAAGATCAAAGCCTTTCACGCGACAGGGAGGCAGTATGGATTTGTGGGCAAAATGCTTTGTTTGAGTAGGTAGGTACTTGCAGCCTTGCTTGCACATAGCTATAGGTAGGCACGTATGTTAGGTATGTGTAGTGCACGTATATGCACCTAGCCATAACTCACTCGGGCGTTTCGTGAGCGCCACGGCGGCCCGAGGACAGGCCGCGCGCCTCTCGCGCCGCCCCGAGACAAAGGGCAGCGCGACAGGTTTCGTGCGGCCCGCAAAAACTGTAAACACGATTCTGATTTATGACCTGGCCGTCCGAGCAGCCATTCATACACACGAGTAGAACCGGGGCATATGCCAGGAGGCAGTCACGCTCGAGCGCCGCGCTGCCAGATCGCTATCGGCGCCCTGCCCGCGCTCCGTCGCCGTGTCCTCGCAGGCTCACGCTCGCGCGGACGATGCGACCGTTTCGAAATGGCGCAACGCGACGGAGGCCGTGACGCCGTACGAGAGAATGTCCGCTCCGAACGAGAACCGAGCGCGGACGGGACGTTTCGCAACATCGGATGGGCTCACGGGGACCGAAATAATCCACGACGTAAGATCGCGGGCGGAGCGCCGCGCTCAACAAGCGGGTGCACACGGGATACTCACGGCCTGGCCGCTCGCAGCGGGTCAGCAGCGCCGGCGTCCATGGCGCGCCCAGGCCCTGGCCGCGGCCGGGCTCCGGGCCGTCGGCCGAGCGACGCAACACTCTCTCCGATCTCACTCAAAACGCGACGTGAAACACCGTCGCACCATTTCGACGACACTGCACATCGACCGCGGCGATTTTATACACGTATAAACACTTCGCGAACGGTGTTTTGTTACATCGGTTGACTTTTCTTTGAAAAATCAATATACATTTTCCCAGAGTTTAGAGATACGGACGAGTCGATGTCCAGCGCAGGTTAGGTGCGTGAAGTTTGCAAGCTTTTTTAGCGCACCGGTGTTACCAACATTTTTTTGCCAATTTTTTGTTTTGGGTGTTGTGATTTTTTTTAGTGATTTGTGATGCACTTCGCACTAGTCTATGCTACGTTGGGTCTTTCATAATACTCCTCTGTAGCGAGCTCAGTAGCGCCAAAGTTTGACTAAGTCTACACGTTTCTGTTTAGAAAAAGATTATCTGACTTCGTTTTAGTCAGCATTATTGTGATAAGAAGTTACTATCAAATTCCTTTAACTGATAATGTTTATTGCGTCAAGTAATTTACCTATTTTAATCCTCAAAATCATTCAAATTAACTCAAAAAAAAAACCTATAAGTAGTAGGCAAATATAGGAAAAGGAAATTGAATTATCGGGGCCAATAAAATAAAAATTTTCAATAAAAAAACACAAATTTTTTATTAATGAATTCCAATTTTTAAACCCATGTCACAGGACATTATAATATTATTATAATTGAATATCACCTCGTCTGCGATGAATTTGCGATTCAGGGTTAAGTTGGAGGAGTTGAATCTCACTTTAAACAAAAAAAGTGAAGAGATCACACCTCCACTTAATCCTTTACGCTGAAATGTTTCAGAGTTACTGGATTCGTTTCAGCATTCCTCTTGTCTTAGCTGATGTGTTGTAGTGACTCTACGTATGAGCTGGAAAGATAGATCTGGCAGCAGTGTGAAACTGTCAAGATCCCCTGTCCAACTCTTACGTACAGCCTAATGAGGCGAATTTTCGAGATCTGGAAACAAAATGATAATAAATGTAATTATACAAATATGTGTTGGATAATACGCGGTGTGACCGTCCAAGCGTACACACTTCATATGGAGTCGCACAACGCGCTATCACCACTAAAAGGTGCGGCTAACGTTCTCTGATAAGAGCAATGCTTTTCCCTGTCGCGTCAACGGTTCTACATAGCTCTGAAATGAATATTACACAGTGTATTATATTATAACATGAGGATAATTTTAGAACCTCTTAGAGTGTTCTGATATGCGAATCACATGGAGGCTCAAAACACATGTGCCATTAGACCACCATATGTTGTTACGTAATCAATTTGTTTCTGTGTGAGAAGCGACATTAATTACAAATAATCAGTTAATCAAATAATAATTGTATTATTAAAATAAATATAAATACATAGCTATAAAGTAATATTACATAATAATTAACTGCCACGTCAGTATTAAATTTGAAAAACCGAAAAAGAATTTGAAGTCAAAATTTGAACTTCTATAACTGCCAATGGAATGATACAATTACCTGCACTGGGACCAGCTAGTTACCAATGTTGAAGACCAGATCCTGGTTCCTGGATAGAAACACTGAACAAGACGAGTTCTACACCACAGTCAAATGAATTCACACACTTCGATAGAGACCCGATCGATCGATCAGCTCATATTTATACTTTCGATCATATCTTTAGATATGATATCTGGGAACTGCCACGATGTACGTATGTCCACCATGATTGAGATAAGATTCGATTTTACAGGATATTGATTGGTTCCCGCAGGCTTTATCGGCTTGGCAAACACTTCAGTCCGCCAATCGGCAAGGTATCGGTGATAAGAGAGCCAGTGACGATGTCTATCGAGCGGTGGAGCCCCAAGCTTGCACCCACGATTCTCAGGCTCCATAGCCGTGCGTGGCCACTGCCAGCACTCTGTTATCTGCAGCGAGAGCACCACAATCATATGTATTGTTTACAATGGAGATACACCTTAATGACATTATATCTAGGTAACAGATAATGGCACCTTTCATAACTGCACGTAAGAATCTAACATGATAATATAGCAAAAATAAATGTTTGATATAAGTATGTATCATTGCATTGCATCATGACAATTAATAACTTAGTTATATAGCTAGTTGTAAAAAAAGAAAAATTAACAAACCATTACATATAAAATTTCACATCTTTGATTTTTTGAATAATAGTAAAAAAATTGTATAAAAAATTATGAAAATTGTTCTAAACGTAATTTTTATAGAGAGACGTGATACGTGGAAGAATTTCGACATAGTACTTAGATAAGGTGACAAAGACGCATATCAAACCGTGTCATTTGATAAGGCACGAGGTGTGTGGTTTCTGGAACACTTATAGACAGGTGAACTACAATACTGTACTTAGGTTCGTGTGTCAAAATTATATGAACATATTTTATACCTACTTAAGCTAATAATCTTAATGACAGTGGAAACTGTGTAGATGACATAAATTTCCTAGGCGTATCCACTTATTAAAAACCATCCACTTTCGAACAGAACAGTGGTGTCCTAGATTTAGCTGGATGCGTTTTATAGTTGACGCATTTCTCACACGGATAATGAAAAAAATCCCACGCACGTTTAAGCATCCAAATTACAATATCGTCAAATTATATAATAGTTAGATGAGAAACTGTTATATACAAGTTGGTTACCTATATGTTATATACCAGTTTAACTATTGACTGCGGTAAGTATTTTTTATCAACTGGGCTTTATTACAAAAATTAACCTTGCTGACGCCTAGTATTTTTTTTTTGCTTTTTCTTTATTCTAGTATAATATTGCTGGTGCCAAATTTTATTCAAATTACCCGAAGACATCTAACGTGGCGAGAAGATGCCGATAAAGAAGCAAGTAATGGCCTGTGATGAGTATTGATAGCATGACAAGTGTTTGAATCTAACTTTTAATTCACAGATATGCGTCTATCCACCGACTCTGCCTCATTATTTTTTGTTTTCTTGATATCTATGCTAATCAAAATCTAAGCTGCTAAGTATACTTACTTATAATAAATAAACTCAAAACTACTGGGTAGATTTCGATGAACACTGACACAAAACTTCAGGAGTGACATCTTTGTTATTATGATTATACTTGAGGGAAGTCGGGCGGGCCGCTAGTGTATTATAAATCTATATAAGAAAAATCTGAAAGTTTGTAATGTTTGTTAGGTGTGTATATATGTTCGTTAGGTACACTTTCACGCAAAATCTATTGGACGGATAGTTATGAAATTTGATACACGTGTAGAAAAACAAATAGGATACTTTTTATTCCGAATTACCTACGCGAGCGAAGCCCCGGCGCGTAGTTAGTTACATATAAGTATTGTACTGGTATTAAACTTTAAATAAAATATTAATAGTAAGTACGAAATTATTACATTCAGTGAAACATTCAGGCAGCGAAAGAATTGATGCCCAAACGGGAAAAGTTGGTTGGAGGTTTCCTCCAGCCGTAGGGGTGGGGGCGACTGAGGGGCTGAGGGTGACTGAGGAGGCATCGGCGGCCCGGACGCCTCGCGGCCGTGAACCGAAACTTCGGAACTTCTGCCGTATTGTGTTTACATTGAACTTTGTTATGTGGGTTAAAGTTAAGCCAGAGTTCAACGTATGTGGCGCCCGTTTTACTCGATTGCAAAGTTAACTCTCAAGTTTATGGCATCGATTTTCATCTTATGTTTATCAGATGTTTCAAGGTTGTTGCTATCGATTATGGGCGTGTTATCTTTACATATGTAGCTTAACTTACATTGTGTGCTATGCTACTATACTGGTATCAATCTAGCTAGCCTTTGATAGGTACGGCCATGTTGTTTCATACAGGCTCAAGGCAAGTATTTTAGGTCAAAGAAACGAATACAGTTGTTTGAGGTTTTCAGGCTTTTAAACTTCACGATATAAAGCCGTACCAGAGTAGAACTCGTACTCCTCTAGTTTGATCATTGCAATGGATTTTTTTTACGTAAAAAATCTTACATTTAGCTACCTACTCACCTTTTTTACTTTCGCAATGTTTTTGTTTTCATTTGCAAACAGTAGCTTATAATTGAGTGTGATTAGAAACCTTTTAATTTAGGCGATGCATAGGTTCTAGTGTTGATTTGGGAAACTATAAAGACACATTTACAATGTGTTTGAAAAATAAACATAAATATAAATGTATATCACCCATTGCCATAATATATTCCCTCAATGTATAAAAATAAACTGTTGCTAAATAAGTTTTAAAGCAGCGCTTCTCTTTAAAAAATGTGTGAATTGCGGTTTTGAAGGATTAAAAAAATACTTCGTTGTCTTGTTACACTAATTGGTCTGAAAATATCACGAAAATAAACCTGGCTAGTTTCTGCACTTCATATAATATGAAACGCGTGCGGTTACTTATGTACAATGTGCACTTGTATATTATTATTTGGCTGTAATGAATGTATAATATAAATGGCTCTAATAAAAAATATTATAAAAATAATATGTGTTTTCAAGCTCTGCTTGCTTATAATGACTTTATTTTTAGAAAAATAAGTAACTAACTACATAAAAACTAATTAACTACATAACTAACTACTTAAAATTAATACAAAAGAGATAAAATTACTATTTTAAACAAAATGTTTTAACTTGTATCTTTATTCACTAGCCCGCTTTGTGTCCCTCTATAGGGGAATTCCCTAATTTTAAAAAAATGTAACTTAAATAAATTATTTGAACTCAATATAATACTCCCTTTCCTTCTTCCATCTTTTTCAAGACACATGACATTTTGTCCTTACCCAAACCTGTACTTGAGGACTTGCTTGATGCTTATTATTTGCACAAATAAGTTCAGTGACTTTATAGCAAACTTAGGAGTTTTTCCGAAATTGGATTGGTCCTATCAGTGATAGTGGCCACACCTGAGCCTATTTTTGTTATCAAACTTGTTCCTGATAATTTTTCACATGAAATTGCGATAACGTTCAACCTGACAAAATAAGTCGGACAATATATATAATACTAACTTTTGCATGCGGCGTCGCCCGTGTGAATTTCTCACGGGAACATTTATTTTTCCGAGACGAAAGGAATGCAACATTTCAAGAATATTGGTTCCGCAGACAAAGCGTGAAGAGCTACGAAATCAACTAACTTACAATTAGCATTTACAGTATTCGTTAGGTAGTGGGAATATGATGGGTCTAGTCTTTAACAGCCAAAACATCTTCTTCCAAGTATTTTTTCTGATAAATTATATTTCGGATCGATTGATTTAATTAACAATTGATATTACCATGATATATAATATTATTATTAGTATTGTAAACAAGAGAGATATTGACGATGGGTTTATAGTTTAAAGTTGTACTATAGGCCGGGTATTATTTTCCTTTTTTTTGTTGATCTATAGGTTACCTATCATAATACAATAACATAATATAATTTAGTAGTTGTTAAACTTATAAGTAGCTACCAGATCTATTTAATCAGTCTGCTTATTAGGACAGTAGTACTAACGGAAAATGATATGTAAACTTTAATAAATCGAATTCGTGTACCAACGTTTGTTCAGACAAAATAGAGTATTATGAAATTGAGGAGAAATTTAAATAGGCATCATCATAGTTACAATAGTATCAGCTTTATCTCGTTTTTTAGACTTTATTTGTTGAAGGCGCACGATAATGATAAAGATAAGTATACCAGTCGACACGTTTATCGCTAACTATCGCCTGAAAAGAACTTCGCTTCAGGAAGTTATGCTATTTTGATTCGTTATACCTAGGTTCAATGGCGCCAGCCAACCTGCAAGATTAAAAAAAAAAAACAAAATTAAAACGCCTAGTCGCTTAAATTGTAAAAAAAAATCTTGATATTGTACGTATTCGGAAGGCATTATAGGTATTATAGATAGGAGTTTTATTCGTACCTCACAAAATAAAAACAGAATCCGTGCTTAGAATCACAAAGTTATCTCAAGAAATAATAAACGTAGATCTACTTTCCTATCTATCTAGTAGATCTACTTTACTTTCGTTGGAGGTGCAACTTGGATCTATAAAAACTGCCAAAAAAATCACGCTTTATATATGAGAGCCCTATGAAGTATTTATTCCTATTCTGTTTTTTAGTACTTATTGTTATAGAGAGAAAGAGGAAACCGAGAAACACCACCCTGTGAAATTTTCAGCTGCCATCAGGGTTCATGAGATAGACTTTGGCGAATGACGGACAGCGGAGACGTAGTAAGAGGGTTCCGTTTTAACTACTCTTTAAGTAAGAAACCTAATAAAGAGGATGATGATTTTATGATTCCTAGAATTTCGTTTTTTTTTATTAAAAAATATAGGTGATATTACGAGTTTAAAATTCTACTAAGTATGTTATGTCTTTAACTTTTGTATATTTTTTAAAATCACATAGCCTTTTTTAATATGTTGGTTTTAAACATTACATACCTAATGTATGTTATTATAAAATTGAACTTCTATTATGAAGTTAAATAAAAAAAAAAATAAAGATTTTATAATCCATTCAACTCGAACCACTTGTTAAGCTTTCAATGTTTTGAATGTCTGCAATTTAACAGAAGTAAGTTAACTTTACAAACATTCTGTTCATTAATCAAAAGTTTGGCGCAGCGTCTCTCCGTCTCCGCCCTCATGTCTGCGTCCACCCACCCTCTACTCTTGTTCTCGGGACTCTATACTATATACAATTATATGATACGTATACATTTAGGTCTTCAATAATGCTCCATGGTGCTGGCAACACTTATATAGAGAAGGTCAAATTATTGACAAATGGCCGAACCATCTGTCACTTTCCTCACGAGTAGAATAAACATCGCAGCGTTTACATTTTATTCTCATAAATAATGGATGATATTTGCCGACTTTGTTGTTCTACAACGTTTGTGACAAACAAAATATTTGACGAGGAGACCGCACTGTATTTAAAAATGGCATTATACTTACCTATAAAGGTAAAGAGCTTTTCTGACTCTAGAATTACTATTTTTGTTATTTTAACCTTTCTTATTACCTTTAACGCTGTCTTGACAGGTATTCAAGAATGACCGGCTTCCTCAGAAGATCTGCGATAAGTGCAGCTGCAAAGTTAACGATATTTATCAGTTTTGCAATGAAACTATTGAGGTGCAAAAAAGGTTGGTAACTTAATTGCCTGTTGATATCAGATAGCCTAAAGTACCATGTACTGATTTTTACACTTGTAATCCCTAAATTACAGTGGATAATTTCAATTAGGAATTTAAGATATCTAGTATCCTAAATTTTATGATAATTTTAATCATGATCAAATTTTGTTACCTAGCTATTTGCTAAAATTAATTTAAACGAACAATATACTTCAATGTTGAACTGGGAGAATCCTTATAAATATTAAATACTAAATAATATTGTGATCTATTTGAATAAAATGTAAAGTTATTAAATAAATAAAAATTAAATAACATGTTACTTACTAAATTCCAGGTTACGTTCCATGCAATCAAAACACCAAGAGATCAAGGAGTCTGTTGACACGATGATCAAGGCGTCCATAACCACGATCAGGCATCGAGAACAAGCCACGCAGACTGATGATGGTCCGTGGGATTTCACAGTGTCAGTCAAGGTGAAAGAGGAACCAGAGCCAGCCACATCGGAAAACATCAAACAGGAAGATTCCATTGAATCAGATGATAACAAAGACCAAATAAATATATACAATGAAAATTCTAATGATTACATTGATGATATCCCCTCAGACAATAGTGATAACATATCTTTACTTAATTTGAAGAAGAAGAAAAAAAGTAAAAAAGAAGTGAATGGACAAGTTGAGAAGCGGTGCAAGAAACGGAAGCCTAAATTGACAGATTGGGGTATGCTCATGAGTACATTGCCAGAGGGTGCCGTGAGCGTTGAGAAACGTGAAGGTAGGTACAGCAAGTGATAGCTCTAGCATGTATTACTTACATCATATATCTTAGTCAAATACTTATTCAAAATATCTGAGATTTATTATTGAAACTAATGTTATGACAACAATTAACATTTGTTTGTAATGGCTTGACTCAAAAACTACTTGAGTTAAGCCATTACTACCATAATCCATCAGGGATTGCCTAATGATGTGAGTCTAACAGCACACACACACACTATAATATTACACATGCGTAACATATACTTTAATTCCTGTTTTGTAATTTTAGGATAAAATAAATTTTATGAGTTATACTTGTTGTTGCACAACGCAATGTATTTTACCCATTTTTATCATTTTTTTGTATTTGTTAAAAAGGCGTAGATTTGGTTTCTTATAATAATAAATAATAATAATATTTGCGTTTGTAATATATATCCAAAAGGTGTGAATTGTTTTATGACGAATACCAAGGCCAAGATATGTTTTTTATATTATTCATTGAAACATCAGCTTTTGTCCACGCTTCGCCCCTTGTACAGCAGAACCTATTAACTCACTCATCATTGTTTGTGATGTGTGTGTGTATATGTTTGTTACTCTTTCACACATAATCTATTGTTTTTTACGTAGTACATTGCCAGTAAACCTTCGTGGATTAGTCATTATGTTTTCCATTTACTTGAAGCAACGCCAATCGGCAAATAACGGGAAGACGCAACTCATTTCTTGAAGAATAAAACTTTATTACCGCTTTTTTCATGAGTCCGATATTTATTTTTCTTCTTCATTGTGATATGAGATATACTATATTATTTTATAATATATATTAATAGACATTTCGAATTCCCAGGTCAATTTAAAAAGATATATTTCCACCAGGATCGAACGAATTTATATAGGTCACACAAAAAGTTCCGTGAAATTAAATATAAGAAATAAATAAAATTTATTTCAGATTCACAGATGGTAGTGAAGAGCGAAAACCAAAAAATAGGCATCGATGGCTTGGACCAAGTTGTGGTGAAGAAGGAATCGGACTCGGAAGTGTACCAGTGCTGTATCTGCCTGCTGCAGTGCTACAGCCGCTGTGACATGCTACAGCATTACAGGTTACTAACACACATTCACAAATCTCCATCACAGCATACATCAGATATTATTACATTGACTTCAGTAAAGTTTTCGATAAAGTTAGCCATAATATACTAATGAATAAACAGTTAATTTCCTAGTATGATTGTGAGGTATCGTACCAGATTGCAATTTAAATCTCTAAACTGGTTCAAAGTTTTGTAATCATTTGTTTATAAAACAAAACAGTTTCGTATGAAATTTGGAGTACCACAAGGATGTTAACTAGGCCCTATACTTTACCTCTATTTTATGAACGATTAGCTGACTGACATACACACACACATCACATTGACCTGCAAGTAATCGTGTTGTCGTGACTCGGCAGACAGCACAGCCCGGAGTCTGAGCTGAGCGAGGCGCCGGCTGCGCCGCCGCCGCCCGACTGCGACCCGCTGCGCTGCGTGCGCTGCAGGAAGGTTTGTTCCACTATTGGGCTGTTGTAATCCAAATTCAAATCCAAATCATTTATTCAGAAATTAGACCTTCACAGGCACTTTTTCTCGTCAATTTTTATATTTATAGTTATTTCTCACAAGCTACAAACTACTGGCATTTCGGAACGACCACTGCTGAGAAGAAATGCCGAAAGAAACTCATTTGAACAGTGTTGGTCCCTATCATGCCAGATTGGCTTACCGTTATTGTTTCTTACAATGTTTTTTTTTTCTAATAATATATAAAAGTACATAATGTACATAGTCAAAAGGTTTATCAAAACAGGTTATGATTGTGATCCAAATGCTGATTATAATATATATATCGATGTGAAACACAATTAACTTACATGAAAATATATGAGAAACGAGATGACCAGTTCCCTCTGGCAGCACCCGTTCACGAGTTGACGCATGGGACAGCCATCGCGTAGCTCAACCATAATAGAGGGAACCTCACGACCCGGCCCACGACGCCACCATCAGATTGACCATTTGAGTGAGCATGACACACTCGATTCCCATGACCTCACAATTACAAATGTTATTCGTCGAAACAGAAGTACAATTCAGACACTTGAAGATCACAAATCACGTACATGTTTTACAAATAAAATTTTAATGTCACAATATAAATAAAATTATTATAACAAAAATAAAAATTATGAATAAAATAATAAAAAACAGTAAAATAAAAATTAGAAGATCATGTGTGGAGTGGCAAAGTTGCCGGGAGGATCCAAGTGTTTTTATTAGTTAAATAGGCGTTAATTGTGTAATACGCTTTATCCATTAAATTTTTTTTAACATAAGTTTTAAAAATTTTCATTGGCAGATTAATAGCCTCTGACAGGTTATCACTAAGATACGTGGATCTAGGGGCTTGTTTGTTGTTTTTTTTCTCTGGAATAGTTAACTTTTGCATGAGATTTAACTTAATGGTCTTGAGCCTAAATGCAAGGCGGCACAGGTGCTGGAGCGCAGCGCGTGGGCGGCGCACTGGCGGCGGCACTGGGCGCGCGACCAGCGCCCGCTGCGCTGCGCGCTCTGCGAGAAGAGCTTCCGCGACGCGCACCACATCCTCAAACACGGTACCGGCTCACTTTCGTCATATGTGTATTCTGATTTTCAGTTATACTTTGTTTTGAAACTGCATTAACCTTTATAATGGTTGTTTCTTTTGTCAGTCTGTTAACTGATTTGAAATTTAGTTTACATTTATTCATAACAGGTTTAACGCACAAAGTGGGCGAGGAAGGCTCAGGGTCGGCGCCTTTATCTAAACGGTTCATATGCGATCTGTGTCCTGAAGGTTTCGTCTATATGAGGTAACTTATATTTGTGTTATGTTTTTTTGTTTGTTCTGTAAACGCGTAATATCTATAAACGAAGAATAGCATATAATTTATTGACCAAGCGAGCGATGCAAGCGAGGTCTACAATACTACTTGAGGCAAAAAATTTTTTTTTGTATGTGTTTGTAGCGCGATAACTTTCGAACCGTTCGCCCTATTTTGATAAAATGTAAAAGGTGTGTAGGATCTGCCAAGAGACTTTTTAAGATCGTGGGGCAACAAAATCAGTTAGTCGTTTTTGAAATATTCACAATTTTGTAAAAATTTATTGTGTTCGCGAGGTCCAAATTTTCATGTCTCGATTAGAGCAGAGTAGAGTAGGGTAGAGTACACAGAGCGGTGCCGTGCGCAGATACCTGCTGTCGCACCGCATGCGCGCGCACCCGGAAGCCGCCGGGCGCGCGCTCGCGCTGCGCTGCGCGCTGTGCGCGCGTCAGTTCGCGCACCTCAACTCGCTGCGCCGCCACCTGCGCGCGCACTCCGGCGAGCGCAACTTCCTCTGCAACGTGTGCGGCAAGGCGCTGTCCTCCCGGGAGCATCTCAAGTTCCACATCCGCATACACACCGGCTACAAGCCCAACGTCTGCAAGTTAGTTCTTATATTTCACTTTGTACTTCTCTCTCATCCTCGCGTGTTCGGGGATGTGACGCCGCCCAGTCTGAGGGCAGCGTGGACAATAAAACTGTTGAAATGCTGTGTTGCCGATTTGCTGCTAATTATTTTTTTTAATCCAAACATATTTCATTTCTGATTATTGTTGAAAAAGAAACTCATGCATCTGTTTAACTTCCGGGGCCAGTATTATACCATAATGCCACAAACATTTTTGGAAATATTTTTAAGAACCTTAATTATGTTGGACTCCAGGACGTGCGGCAAGGGCTTCGTGAAGAAGTGCAACCTGACGCTGCACGAGCGCGTGCACTCGGGCGAGAAGCCGCACGTGTGTTCGCACTGCGGGAAGGCGTTCAGCCAGCGCTCCACGCTCGTCATACACGAACGGTGACTTATCAATAATAAATATCTTAGCACAAATCACACAGATTAAGTTCGAGACTTGTGTTATGGGATATAACTAACTACGACGACTACGATACTATACATGTATAGATAAACATCCAAGACCCGGACCAATCAAAAAAGATCATTTTCCATCATGACCCGGCCGGGGATCGAACCCGGGACCTCTCGGTTCAGAGGCAAGCACTTTACCACTGTGCCACCGAGGTCGTCAATACTTAGTCGAGGTACTCACTGTTCACTCAATCAATATTTATATGTTAATTTAATATGTTGTTATGAATGTTAGTGTGGGTGTTATGTTTTTGTCTAACTAGGCAATATACTTACTGGGAAACTGTAAGTGCTTTTAGCGTTTTAGCGATTGTGTAGCGTCTTTATAATAATAATGACGTGATTAATGGACGGCCCTTTTGCAGTTATATTCGAAGTAATTTACTTGCGACTTGTCATTTGTGAAAGTCTACGACTAGCCGTTGCCTTTGTTGGACCTCGGGTCGTCAAATATAACTATTCTAAATCAGATCAAAATCGGTTGTTGTAGGTACCACAGCGGCGCGCGGCCGTACGCATGCGCGCTGTGCGGGCGCGGGTTCGTGGCCAAGGGGCTGCTGTCCATGCATCTCAAGACCACCTGCATCTAGCCTGCGCCTACACAGCCGCTGCATCCTCACTGGTAACTACTTTTATTTCAGTTTGGTCATTATAATCTGAAAAGTAATATGACGTAACATAATAATGTCCACTCGTATAAAAAAGTCGATAAAAAATGACAACAGTTTTTGGTCAATGTAATTTATTTATGAATATGTCGCTATGCACTGGATTCAGAATTTAAATCCTAAATTGACATTGTAATTGTAATGAACATATACTGAAACTACTGTCAACATTGCCACACGAACACACAAATATAATTATTAGACATATCAACACTATGAACATAACATTTACGGAAAACGTAATCAGAGCGTAATTTTCATATTTTAAGCAAATTAGGAACTATAAATCTATTGCTACAATTGATTAAAAGATAACGGTAGCCACCAAAATACTTGTACATTATGTGTTATGGAATACTATAAAGTAATATCCTTTATCAGCGTAGCTTAATCTCCTGTGGTATATTTTTAAGTTTCGGTATCAATTAAAAGAAATTGATAAAACGCTGACACTAGTGAGCAGATTCCTCTTAAAATTCTTCCGCTAGATGTCGCTACCAGTTTTAATTATGTAATACGATAAAGCATCACTTCTTTATCGTATTAAAAGACGTATTACAATTAACAGATACGAATCATGAATAGTTCTGCTTGCGGCGAATAATTAGACGATAGACTATCTTGTTAAGGTCGAATGTTACGGAAACACTGTGTAAGATTTGTATAAACAAATAGAATCAATGGTAATTAGATGTGGATAAACGAGCGCGAATACTTGTCTATAACTAATTTATTAATTTACTAGCTCCGTCCATGCGCTTCGTTCGGGAATATTGGGATAAAAATACCTTATGTCACACTGGAATAATGTAGCTATATTATACTAATGAAAGAATTTTGGAAATCGGTTGTGTAACTCCGAAGATAACCACACACACACACATACACACACACTTTCTCTTTTAATATTATCGTAGGTAGTGTGGATTTATTAAACTTTATTGCTCCAAATAAAACCATGTTTATAAACAAGTGTGGAATTGAATGCGAATTCCGTTACCTCCCTAACCGTTAGGAAAAACAGGGACAAGGAGCTGTACAGGCAGTTGTAGTAACAATAAAAACACATACATAAATACATCAACACTGTATTTGTATTGTAACACTTAGTTTGCAAATAATTTATATAATATGATTTGTACGAACATAGTACTTGAATAGAACTACAAGATTATTAAAACAAAAATATTTATTTATTTCAGCCTCGCCTCCACACCAGACTGATCTTCACCGTAGTCGACACCTACTGTCGGCATATGTGTACACGAGGATTATTGTATGTATTATATTTTGTTATCGATGTTTGGTAAGTAAATTATTGTCCTCGTAAGTGAAGTGTTAAATATTTATACCTAATTGTGTGTAAAGTGGAAGTACTACCGCACAGCTCCCACTCGACAAGATGACGTTAATTGAAATGTGAGCTTTAAAGCGTAGTCTGTAGACACATTTTACATTGGCGACACGAGAACTGACAGCGAGCAGTCCGCAAATTTATCAGAGTAAGCAATTATTAAAAGAATGTAATAAAAATGTTACTTCCGTCATGTTAACAGTACGTAGACAGGTGTAACTATATAGTTGTATGAGACTATGTCTATATAGACGTCGTCATGCTATCTTCTTACTAGAATGAGAAACGCGTGTTAGAAATTCACAAGGAGAAAGGGGACGCAGTGTTAATAATAGTCCCTTTTTGCGTGCCGCATTTTACCAGACCTAGCCTACCGCGTTGTATCGGGTAGAAGTAAGATTTGTATGAAATGGTTATATGTCATGCGGCTTCGTTCACTCCACGGATACATACTTATAGAAAGTACATGCTATCTAGCTAAAATTAAAATAGTATTTCACCATCCGAACTAAAAAAAAATGCCACTACTTTGCATGCAAAATTTTGTAAAATATTTTTTGTGTTGTACTTTTTCATTTTGACAAAGAAATATATTTTAGCAATCTTAATTAAATGCTATGTTGTATATACGAGACGTATTGTTAACTGTTCTTTTCACGGTCGACAAACAAATCCTGTTTCTGCAGAATTATTAAGAAAAATGGGCCCGCTATCGCACATGATAACAAGGTTATCTCATGCTCAGTCGCCTAGCCGTATACTACTATTGTAAATGTAGCCAAATCTTTTAATAATCTTACAATGGATTTGCTCATATATCAGTTCTGTTTCTGTTTTTTATATAACAGTATTTGTGTTCCATTGCTGTGCAAAAGAACACCCCCCCATCTCCCCAACCTCTTCCGAATAAACTCCAATAATCCAAGTCGATCCAAATACATAGCATGTTCTATAATTAGCATATTATACTTATTAATAAAATTTAGGCCTTATGTCTCCTATAATGACTCCTAAAAGAGCCATCAGGATTTTCTTAGTCCCCACGTGACCCCTGGCTATGGAAGAAGCAGTAGCAGTCTTACCTATGTAAGAAAAGTGATTTGAATTCGTAATTTGATACTACATTTTCATTATCGTTTCGTAAAGAGACGGCAAACCCAGCGGCGTACATAGGTATTATACAATGTACATTAATATACATTTAAAGACGTATGTAAGTTACGTACGCTGACTGGGTTTGTGTGGCATGGTGGCCGGCTGCGTTGCAGACGAGTCCAATTAAGCAGATGCGATAATGTATGATTTGTCCCGTGGGACTAGTGGGACGTACTCAATCATTCCACCTGTCCCATCTTGGGACTGAGTCAGTGGGCCTCGTGGGACATTTAGGCCGGAGCAAATCAAATGCCTTTACTTATCGGTGACGTTGAATGTATGGTTTTGTATCGTAGCCATGTGTCATGTTTCATACAATTTTTACAACCACATTCACGGATTTGGTCTGCTCCGGCCTTAATATTTTAGTTCCTATATTAAGCTGTAGTGAGTGAAGCATTTATATACCAAATGTTTGTACATATATATCTATGATGCAACAAGTGCCTCATAATGTGATATGTTTAGTTTATATTGTTGGATTAAGATTGTAGGTCAAGTCAATAGAAAATGTATATGTTAAGTTCCCGGAATCGATTCCCAGTGGTTGTTAATCAGCTTCGCTTTACGAATGAAATTCGGGTGATACTTAGTTAATAACAAATATTTTAAATCGCGATCTTTTTTCAATAAATTTATTTTTTAAAAGAGGGCGCTACTGGTAATGCTTTAAACACATTGACAGCTGTGGAAATGTGCAAATACAATCGTGTGAAATGTTTCAACTCTTCAAATCAAATAGATAGGAATTAAATTAATCAACGAATAAATTTACCTACTTTTACAGTCTTTTCTAAATGGTATTTTTTATTTAATGTAAGTAAATCAATTTAAACAGAATATTGTTGAAAAAGTTTGTATAGTGTTTCCCGGATACACGGTTAAACGAATTTCTTAATATTTCGCGAAGCAACGATCTGCAATGACTATATAAATTTCACCGCGTGTCGGAGGTACATACTAAATTTTTAAAATCCATTGTTCCATTGTACTTAGTAATTACGCTACTTAGTAATTACGTTTTAATGAATATTGCTGTAATGCAATCATAAGTGTTCGTAACATTCTCTTTATTTTAAATTAATAATACATTGATGGTGATATAATGTTTATATTTCTAAGCAGATATTTTGTTTTTACAGCAAGTGATGTATTAAAATGTGTATGAATAAATCTGTAATGATATGAATATTTTCTTTTATTTCTTAATTCTAGCATAGCTCCATTGCAAAAGTTGTAAGCGTACCTGAGAATGGTCTGGACAGACGGATAACGAAGTGATCCTATACCGGCCTCAGTTTTACCTGAGCTACAGAACCCTAAAAATGAACGGTTGATGTTCTTGGTAAAATATAAAAATCAGAATAGGTATATGCTACAATTTTATACAAGCAACAAGTCTGTGTAAGTTTGTTGATCTTTTTTCGTTTTATCCGACCTTGAAAATATTTATTGCTTGCTTGTATATTTATGATTTCCTTTAGTAAACAATACATGTTGTACACAATCGAATAGTCATTTGCTGCATTTGGCTGTGAGGACCAACGACGGGTACTAATTTACATGTATAGACTGATCTTAGGTTCCAGGTTCGAAACCTTGTGTGGAAATAGATATTTATTTTCCTAGAATAGATATATCTTTTTTTTTAAGTTAAGTGTCATCTATAATAATTTGTTGTAACACTGATAAAAAGGATCCAGGACCACCAGACAAATGGTGTGGTAACCACACGACGACACCATGCATGTCGCCTAATAATCAGGGGGACATCAATGACCAGGATATGGTGAGTGCAACGGAATTGCATCACAGCAGGCGTGCCCGCCTGCCCCTGCCCAGCCTCCGAACAACGCAACCGATTTAAAATAGCCGTCCACGCCTCACACTCCCACGACCGCGCACGACATTCCCCCCAGCCGGCTTACCATTTACCGTGTTATGGTGTATTGTAAATAGTAATATTTGATCAGTCAGTGTTCTTTCGGACACGATAGTGACCAGACGTGTACTCCGCGTTCCGTAATTTATCAAATTAACCTTGACGCTATTTTGACGACGGTTTGTGCGTTTAACGCGGCCCTACAGACGTGTAAGTATTTTTTTTAATTTATAGTAATTTTGAGTATTTCCCTTGAGTGGAAGTCGAAAATTGACCGGAAAATTCTATTTTTTTCGAACAGTAGTTGTCATTTTATTTCAACTTTTGAACTCGTTTGTTGTTTTGGTACCTAGCATTGTGTACAAACTCGACTCAGACGGAGGCTTAGAGTATCGTCAAACAAATCGTAATGCAGTTGAAAAATATAGTTATTTTTTATAAATACCTACGTACATACTTATTCGATAAATGAAGTATTTTACATAGTTGGCTGAAAAAGAAAACTCGCGCTCTTTTTCGTAAGTTTTCTTTTTACAAATAATTTGTACGCAGTTGAGTATTTACTTGCAGTTCAGCTGCTCTGCGGAAAAATAAAGCAACTGACATTTTCGAAACCGATGCTTTAAACATTTTTGGCACATTTTGCCTGTAACTGACGTCATTTATAGAATCTTTGTAAACGCTTTAGTTTGAAAGATAAAAAATTGAAAATTACAGTAACTGCAACCACTTGTCCAAAATATCTACGGAAAACGAAGCAAATCGCAATGTCAATCCAATCACAAATTAATTACACGTCAATTACACTGTTTTTACATTGACAATTTGTTTAATTAGTTTTTTATTTGAACATATTTTTGTCAATGCTTTTATCCAGCAATAAGAAAATCAATTACCTTTACTTTGTTTTTTGTTTTGTTACACATCATCAAATTGGATGCGTCGACGTAATAATAATTTAATATTTAATTCAAAAGTAACATTTAATATCACTTTTCGCGCATTCTGAACTGTCAGTGTTACAAAAAGGTGTTAAAGCCAATGAGTTACAATATTGGTATATTTTATTGAAATTTTCTTCATGGACTCTGAAAAGAAAAGTTAATGCATTGTGCTTTGTTTTTTTAAGTTGATATTTGTATTGTACATGTCTTTATAAGTAATATAAAAAATAAAGTGACTGCGTTTACCTTCTTTTTAATTTGTAATTTCTATATGAAACTAATTTAATCTCTATAGAAAAACATTGTTTTTTATTTAAACGATAATTACTGACATTTACAGAAAAATTACTTGAGATCAGATAGAGGTCATTATTTTACAAATTATGAAATAACAAAAGTGCTCAAATTGTACGTTACAGTTTACAGTACCTACGTTTTAAACGATTACTGGTGACAATTTGAGCACTTTTGTTGAAAGATTTTCGGTTTTTGGAGCCTCCTGTAAAATTTGCTCGAATGCAGTTACTTTCTTTTGCTATAGGCAGAGTTTTGCAGGAAATTTTCTTTCTTATACTAATTCATTTCCCCACTTCAACCTCAACACAATTCAACCTCAAGAGTAAACCTTAATCTACAGGTAAGTACAAAAGTACTAAAAATAAATCAAGACCACGGAAAATCTTTCAAAAGTACATATTAACAGAACATTCATCTGGTGGATTATATAATCAAATATTAACATAGTTCAATACGCATTTACATACAACACGGCGCCTCGTTGTTTAAAACTTGAATTTTAAGCAATAGAAAATGCTGACGCTCGCTACATTCCACAGATAGTGACAATCAGTCTGATCACTGAATTACTTTTTTATTGCGCAGCAAAGTGCTGGCCGCGCGGTTCCAATTAATTAGCATTTTCCATGGGAGTAATGTACTAAGATGTACAGTCGGGGACAGATAAATCTAACCATCCACTAATTAACCACAATAGTCTGCTTTATCTGCCTGCGACTGTACTGTTACTGTTTTTACAAAGGATAAATGTGGAAATAAAAATCAATACGACTTCTTTCCAACCCAACTTTTTTTAAATGTAAGTTATCCTTAATCATTTAATTCATCCTTTACGTCTTTCATATAAAAATAATAGTTTTGTCAAATATTAGGTCCCTATTGTATTATTTATTGTTATTATTTAAATGTCAGTAATTCTACCTCCGATGTGCGGTAGTTGAAAACACGCATCTGAGATTTTATCCAAATCTTATGATAACGTCTTTGGAATAGTCTTTATTCGGTTTTCCCAATAGTATATAACTTGAAAATTGTTTTTTTAAATACTTATTTGGCACAGAATGTGCTGAACACAGTTGGACAGTGGATTTAAAGGAGCATGACGCTGAAAGAAAAATCCTTGAAAAAAATCGTGAGTTACTTTCTTAGCATGATGTTTTAAAAGGAGCGATTAAATTTCGATCAATTTTAAATGAATTGTTCGATGAATCGTAAAAAAACAGTGAAATCTAATTTTAAAAAATCAAATTCTGTTCAAGAAACGTAAAATGTTATTTTGTCGCTGAATGACTTTTCTACTTTCTCAGTGTACCGTGGCAACTACATACTTACCTATTTCTAAGCTGACTCTAAAGTCTAATGGAAAAATACCTACTTACACTTTTAACACAATCGGAGAAAATCATGGAATTAGTACTCCGAGTGCTAACTACTTACCAAATCCACGGAGAAGATCTGTGAAGTCCGAAGTGTTTTATAATTTTAACGATTTGCCGGCTTCTAAATAAGAGGCACGTTAAGTATATCAATTATTTTTATGTACGTTTGTATAAAACCTACGTGGGATAAGTCCGGCGTTAGACATACATGTATCTTCATTGTATTCATTATAATTTACGTACTTATTTTTCATACAATAAATTTCAATTTTTGTTAATTTGTATTGTACCAATGATACAAACAAAAACATCTTAAATTCGTGATTTTTCATTATTTGATCAACTTCGACGACTTCGCCGTATACTTTTCTTAAATTGTATCCATTTCCTCAGCAACACTGTATAGTTGATTACACCAGTTTGACGTTAGCCTGTGCTGCGTGGTCGTTTTGATAAAATGGCGTACTTTTCTTTATTCTGCGCAGGTTAAAGTTAACGACAAAGTTTATTGGTGCAATCAACCCTAAGTAGTAGTTGTAGTTAGGTATAGGTTAGGCATATCGATTTGACACTGACCTCCGAAGACCTCCATATTGTCCGTGTGATAGCTTATCTATTTGAGCGACAAATTCGGTAGTTTAATGAAAAAAAAATTTCGTTGGACAAAATATTTGTTGTTTTAATTTCCAATTAATTATAATTAGCGTTTTCTTATTTGATGGTTGTCTCGTAGCAAAATGTTTATCTTACTTTTTTGAAACTGCACAGTTTAAATGAGTTTAATGGACTCGGCTAGTGAATTTCCAAACAAAAAAATGCCAAGAACAATAAATGCCAAAGCCAAGTTAATAGATTTATGAATATCGTAAAGATATCATTGATATCGCTTCCGCAGGATTACAGCGGGGCGAGTCCGGATCTGAGGAGATACAGGACAGATCTAAAGCCTCTTGCCCAAAATAAACAGATTTAATCACTATTATTAACTACAAAACATAGTGACAGCAAGTAATGTATATCCATAAAACTCTCCAAACAACATACTAAAGTTCATCTCTATCTTAAACCTAATACACCAAACTTTTCATCAAATGGTAGGTACAAAAATTCTCTCCTTTTTTAGCAACAAATTTTCACAGCAAATTGTTAGTCTTAAAAAGCAGGTCTGTCATATGAATCAGGAGAACCACTAAATGACTTGTGCTCTGTCTTGTTGCTACTCCGCATGGGCGCCTCACTGATAGCAGTTCGCAAATAGATACGATATGCGCGGCGTGGGATGGCCACACGTCTCTGTTCCGCGGTCACTGGAGTGTCCCAGTAGTCGACAGAGACACGTACAATACTATGTGTTATTCCACATTATATTCTACCGCTGTACCAAATTTCATAACAATTCGTCCAGCAGATTTTGCGTGAAAGAGTAACAAACAACACATACTTTCTCACAAACTTTCGCATTTATGATATTTGTAGGATTAATAGGAAGGATCAGTAGGATTGTCACGTGCCATAAATTGTGTGGAAAATATTAGCTGTATTCGTTAACACTGCTCTAGATGTAGAGCCATGTAGAGCATAGGAAGTAGTGACATGCAGGGTTACACGGAAAGGACGTTGAATATATTAAGGTAGTAGATAGATATAATTTACATGTAATGTGCACAAGTGATTAACTGATTTTAATTCAATATGGATGATTTTAATGAAATAAAAAATAAAACAAAAATGTTGTAGGTTCGGCTGTGTTTCTGCTCCCGACCGCTTGGGGAATGCTGTTGTTGCCTCTTATCTCTTTATTAGGCTTTTTATTCCCAAGCCCTTTCGTACGTCACACGCGGAAGGATGTGTAGCGATCTTCTTCCAGTGCGGGAATCACATGCCGCATTTTATTAATATTTTGTATCAGAGTTCATTTAAAATAGATCTCTATAAATACCACTATAAGTATATATAGATTCCCGAGTTTATTTCGTCATGTGAAAGCGATCAATCAAATTGTGATTCCTCATTGGAACAACTAGAGTCAATTGGCCATATTGATGTTAACCGACGGACAGAGCGACGCACGACTGAGTAGATGAATGCAATGGATTGCGGGACATGTTATAGGGAGCTGCGTCGTTATACAATCAAGACGTTTTCGCGTCGTCTGTGTCAGGGATGCAGTATTCGTCATTGAGGAATTATGTACAGTATTATTATTGCGATGGTATTTGCTAACATTTACTTTTCTTCGTTCATAAATGGTTATATAATTCGCTTGCTTCTTTGTCTGTTCCTACTAGTTCTACTTAGGGAAGTATAACATAACATATAACATAGGGATGTTAAGTTACTTCTGGTCAGTAAAAGTCAGACAGCCACTAGTTCCATGAACAGCAGATATACATACAGAATACATAATAAATAAGCTTAGTTCGATGTCTCTGGTCTTTGGGCTCCGATGCTAGGAGTTGCCAGTCTCTTGACAGCACAAAACTGTCTTTAGATTTTTTTCAGCAAAAATAAATTATTTCATCGAAGTGCAAATTTGGATTGCTGCTTAGGATTGCTGCCTTCAAATTGAAATGCACAAAACAAAGTGAAATGAACTTCATAATATAATGCTATTGAGTAATGTTGTTCAATAAACAATATCTATCGCTTTATCAAAAAGTCGACAACGCATCGGTGACCCGTATTGAGTTGCTGACGTCCATTGGTTGCGGTGTTTGCTTACCATCCCGTGGCAACCCGTTGCCAACCTGTGGTCCTGTGTATCCACCTATGCCATATTAAAAAGAAAGAAAAGTAAATTAATTATTTTCTATTTTACGCTCTTTTGCATTAAAGCAATTTGTCAAGTGTATTCCATGTATTATTCCAGAAATAAGGAAGCCTTACGTAACTGTGTTCGGAAGGTTTCTTCAAGTTGTTCCTAGTTCACTTATAGATTGGGTACACAACACACACCAATCTGTTATTGATTTTGTACGGCCGTGGCTCCGGCCGCGGCGGTCGTGTCAGGGAGATTAACGAATGACTCTGTGATTAAAAAGGTATAAACAACGCGTTTTGTACGTAAATAACGCAAGAAGTTAACGATGATGTTTAAACAACGTCACAAACTGTTACCCCACACGGGTGTAATCTAAACACAGATTTTCAATATAACTGGCGCGGTTTAAATCTTCATCTTGTTCCTTCTTGATGGTCGGCGCATAATGTCTGAAAGACATCCATAAAATGTGCAGTATTTGGTGGCTTCCCACTAGGTAATGTAATGTCTACGAGTAGGTACTTACTGTCATTCTTCATCTCTGTTTTCGGCTTTCTTCTCTCTTCCGCATAGTGATGATGGGTGCAAACTGCAAAGACCTTGATGAACAGCTAACATTCCACCTTTTGATAATATGTACTCGGAATTATAGCAAAATATTTACCTATATGAATTATAGGATGTTGCAAAATCTAAAAATTTGAACTTCTTTAAATACTGTAAAGTTTATTGAAATACTAAATAGTAACTAGCTATTTTTACGAAGGTGCAATGCTTACGCCAACCATGTACCATTCGTCATCAATGTTACAATAGGCAATGTATCGTTCACTTCATTTAGCATAAAAAAGTTAGCAAAATATCGCTAAAAGCAATTTTTTTAATTACCAGGATAGAACTACCGTCAGCCTGTAGGGATAGCGAATTCCTGTGTTTTAATTTGTTAGTCATCATTAAACTTATAAGTAGCAAGATATCAATGGCGTCGTGACGGCTGACGACAAGTTCTTATCTAAATTGAAATCTAGCCTCAGTTGATGATGACTAGTGTTTGTTGATTGTCAAGTGTCTGACACTCGCCTTCTCGTGTCAAGATGTCTTTTGGACTAAACTTCGTTGTGTTGTTACATTTTTGTGAAGAATATGTTTGTGATAATGTGACTAGTTATTAGCGAAAACTTGTAATTGACCATATAGGTATATCTCTGTTGTTATTTTGTTATACATATGTAATTAGCTGTTAGTTTTCCAAAATATAAATAAATATCCACACAAATCCTGTAATACTATAATTACTGTATTTTTTAAAATTATGTAGTGTTATTAATTGGTTTCCACCGCGTCTTGCAATGCAACCCCCATTAAGGGTCGTTCGTTATACATATATAATTCGGGAGAACTTCGGGTTAAAAAAGTACCTTATCCTTATGTGATCACCAGGGTGCAAAATGACATCGAAGTCCGTCGCATCATTTGAGACGTGATAGAACAAAAATTCATCGTTCGCAGTACTGTATATAGGGTAACATATACTGCAAGTAGATAGCGCTACCTCGGCCACATAGGTACTACACCTATAGATATATAATATTTTTAGATATACTGAGGTTACACGTGCAATGTTTATGTAGTGAATGTATGTGAATTATGATGTATGTATGTGTATATATGCGTCGTGCCGCGCCCCCGTTCGTTAATGGTACACACATGTTTCCCGCGCATTCTTATGTAGGTATGTATATTCATCACATATAGCAAAAACATATATTTGTATGATGTACATAAATGATGGTGGTCTAGTGGTCGAGTAGTTGCCACCAATCTAAACGCTCGTACGGTCGTTTCATAAATAGACCACCATAAAAATGTTGTTTTCTTTCATTTTAGTATGTTTATGATATCTGTATGAAATGGAAAAGGTAATGGCAAAGTACTTACCCAAGGTTTGGCGACAACAGACAGTGCCAAGAAAGTTGATGTTTCGGTCAAGACGGTATGAATAAGCACAACGACAAGAGATGATAAAAAATGTCGGCCGTGAGGAAACTGGAGTTGTATGATTTATTAGCTAGTGTATGAAATGGACTAGGCAAAGGACGTGAGACTTCTATCTGTGTCTTCAGCTGCTGACCCTACGAATAGAATTGTATCCGCTGACGGTACGTGTCACATCTCCACAGCAATCATTGTGCCGTAACAACCTTCGTGACTGAGAGTTGTGGCGGACCTTGATACCACTTCATTCATTCTTCGTGAAGGAAATTTACGTTTCTAGTTTCTTTCAGCGTTTTCTTGTTAGTTTTTAGTTGTTACCAGCAGTCATCCCCCTTGTTTGATCGTTTTTGAAAGTAAACTGTTGATTATTTAATTTTAAGTTTTTTTCATTTACTTCTTTGATTACTTGCTTACCTAATTTCAATATTTCAGATTCTGTGTAAACAAAATATTAAAAAAAAATTAAGAACTTACTAAAGATTTATCACGTGATACATTGAGCGATTTGGAAGTCGATAGTATTTAGACTTAGTTGTAAGTAAATTTTCGACATCAATGAGTGATATTATCTTAAGTTAAATAAAGAATTTTGAATTTTAACATTTCTGATTCTTCTCACATATCAATTTATTAAGTGCACTGCGTGCATTGTTTTGTCAGTGTGTCAGTGATTGGATATAGATCCGTGTGAAGTTACAGAGACAAGATCAAGTTCATTACCGCTGGCGTCACCGTGACGTCTGGGCTGATTGTGTGTTTCGTATATTTATACAATTCATTTTGCGTGATATTCCATGATTCTTACAACATTCGCCTGTAAGTGCATTTAATTTTCATCTGCAGTAAAAGCCCACGGCTTCGTTACAATGATTATTTTAGAAGTAAGAATGATAATTTAGATTTCATACTTTCTTTTATGATATTCTATGATTCAAATTCGCAAACATAGCTTACCTAAAATTGACATCTTAGGCCATTACTAAAACTCCATCGCATTTGTCTCCGAGACAAGAACTGTCCATCCGACAAACATCAAAGACAGCTTGATAGACGTTATCGTTATCATAGCGTCTAGTCGGAGGCGGAGGCTCTCTGGGAACGAGGGTGAGGTGTGGATTTATTTGTAACGTTATTTTTTAGAAAAATGCACGAGTTTCTTAACTTTTATTTGTTATTGAATATTTTTTTATCAATTTAAGACAAATTGTGAAATAAAGTCAATAAGTTCTTCGCATTTGGTTCCCGTTGAGAAGAATATAAAGCTCTGATGCTCTGGTCAGGCGGTTTAAGCTGATGTTTCGGTAAACCACGAGCACGACAGACAGACAGAGAGAGTGTGGCTGGTTGTTCTTTTAGGTGTACTACTAAACATTGAAGAAACTCCACAGCCCTGAACCGATAAATTAATTATTACCGTTATTTAACTATATTTTTTTAAGGAAAAATAAGCTACGCGTGACTCATTGATCTATCAATTCAATTTTTAGCCATAAATCGAGCTAGTTAGAATAAAGTATTCTAATCACGTCTATGCTAAATGTTATAAATTCGCCATAAAAGTCCTCTAGTTGACCGTGACAGCCAGTGCTGGTGATTTAAAAGCGTGGTGCTTATCTTAATATTGCAATCTGCTTGTTTTAACTAACATTAAGACTCATTTTTGCAAGTTTTTATTTAGTTTCACTTGTTTGTTTTCTCTAATCAAATCTTGCATATTTTCATATTATGAGAGCACATATATTTTACTAACTACTTTCTATTCCCTCGGGAACGATCGGTTTGATAAACCGAATACATCCTAAGGAATCTACTAATGTGTCTAGTGTAAACACATTCTATTTCATATGAAAGACAATTTTATAGATGTTGATGATAATGATGCAATGGGATAGGTTACGTATATGTATAAGACCCACATTTGTCAATTGAAGTCTTTGGAGAAAAGGCAGCGCTGACACCGCCACGCCACCGCTTCTTCTTCTTTTCACCTGCGCTTTGGAAGTCGGCGGTAGACTTAAAAGTTTTATGTACATTTTTGACGTCAAGAAGTGACGTACGAGTATGTCATCCTAACTTGAATAAATGAATTTTTTGTTTAGAGGGTATACTCATGGAATTAGTATAATTAGACGATGTCTCTTTGTAAATTAAGATTTGATTGTCTGCGAGTGGCCGCTATCGCTCAATTTGACAGTCAACTCACAACCTTGCCGGCTCGATTGCTTTAATTCGGAACCAATTGGAGTAGTCTCCCGAAACTGCTCGATAGTGATGTTTTAAATGCAAAATAATTGAGAATTGTCATTGACCGAATCATTTTAATTGTATAGCAGGCCAATGTTGTTATATTTTAAATTCTTGATACCTACTCTTTCATCCTTTTGTTTTCCTGGTTGCATACTCTGTTGTGATGGTCCATAGAGTTTTATAACTCTTAGCCGCATCGTATGATATCCACGGGAGAATATGGAGTAGTCCCGCCACAGCGTCTACCACATTCTCTTTCATTGTAAATATTTATTTCCCAATAAAAATTAGTTGATAAAAAAATACCAAGTTGTGAAGAAATCCTATTACAAACATGTTTTCTAACCTATTAGTAGGATAAGTCGGTTCTCCTAACAGTAGCTAGTACTTAATTGTAACTGTACAATGTTTAGAGAGTGTTAATTATAATTATACCCCTAGCTTTTAATTTTATGGTCCTATAAATGACAGTATCTAACACACCTGAATTCAATATCACTCATCATTTCCATTTAATACTATTTTTTATTATTTGCAAATACCTATGTGTAAACAAGCCGGTTCGCAAGTGTTTAAATACATATATCATGATTGTGAAGGCCGAATCAACTAGCAGGTAATTATCTGAGTGTTTTTTACCATCATTTTCATATGATTTGTTTGGACAAATCTACAGATTTCGACTTCGAATAGAATAATAAACAACATACATAACGAAGTACTTCGTTTCTATTTTTTGCGTAATAATCAATACTCTCAGTAATATTTCCATTAGCATCTTTAGTTTCACCTTCTTCTTCATTCTTTCGGGTTGAAAAGGGTGCTTATATTATAATTTTATTTCAACTCGTCCCCTACAGATTGGTATTCGGCTACCGGATAACATTAACATTATGTATCGATTCTTCGCAATCGAGGGATAGTGCTCGTCGTGTGTTCTCGATAGTTACTGATTGTGGCTAATTGAGCTTCTACTCTCAATCCGCCACATACCAGTCCGGCCCGGATAGCATGCGGGAGATGTAATCACGAATCACAGAGCGGTATCACTTCGCTATCGCCCGCCGTGTCAGATGTCCCGGCGCTATCGGAGGCGACCTCTTCTGATAGTGGTGCTACGCATCGAGGCGACCCACTGTGTCAAAAAAGGGTTCATCATCAACATCAGTCATTTTAATATGGGGCACTGGTCTTATGAAGGAATGGTTGGGTTTTTTTTTTTACTTATGCTACTTAAGCATAAAACCAATTTATGTATACCTATACCAGAAATCCTACTAAAATTACACAGAAAATTGTGGTGAGTAGATATTGAGGCCCACCCAATCCCGCCTCAAACACTAGACTGATTTTACGACCGGGGACTGCGAGGTGCTAGATGTGGACTGAGAGTACGCAAGATGTATTAAGATATATATATTCTTATTGTAACATAAATCCATTTGGTGCTAAAAATAATATCTAATATTTTTTCTTTCCTTCACTGAAGCGGGAAATTCTTGCGGGATGTCTGATTTTCATTCATTGAATTCTACATATTAATAACGCCCATTCACAAACGTAAGTATTTGATCACTTTGAAATTTTAGAAAACTCGTTCAGCTAGTTTTATATCGTAGAGCATCATAAACAAATAAATGTAATGAAATTACCTGACGGACTAGTTCGCGAAAGCCATTTTATTGCTCTGCAAGCTAATTTTGATTGTTATTATAAAACCTATTATACCTTTTACGTAATCGTTTAATTTAATGATACCTATTAGTTACGTAAGCATATAATCTAAAATACTGTTTATAAAATAAATCAATAGATAAGCAACTTTATCCCAATCGGCAAAAGGTTGTCAGAAAAGGAAACGAATCAATTCAAAGTAATGACTTATTGGCAGAGTTGTATAAACAGAATTCCACTTATTATAATTCTTATGATCACATAAAAATTCAAAATGCTCGCTCGCCAATCAATCAATCAGGGAGCCGCTTCGCCAAGCAACAGAATCCTCGACCGGCACTGTTTGTGGGGGCAGCAGCCGGGGCGGCGTATGTGGCGGGGGAGGTCGGCTGAGTTCTACTCCCTCTCCACCGCTGTCCACGACATCTTACTGTCGGCCATCTGTGTCACGACAGCCGACAGCGGGAGGTTATCGTCCCAAGCTGGGCAGTCCTTAAGGTGTGCTGGGCGTCCTCGTCGGCACATCCAGCCTACGTCTACGAACTCTGATAGCAAAGTTACTTATATGTCCAGTCAAGTCAAATCTTTTGATAAAGACGTCTTTGTCTATTCTTAATCCTACCTAAGTTAACCTCTGTTCTCTGCCACCTGGAATATTAATTAGCCCGACACCAGCAGCGTATTGTAAATTTTTACGATGTTAAATCTACGTAATTTGATAAACTAAAGGAAAACTACAATTAAATATCTCCCACTTACACTGTTCAAATAAAAAGTAATTATTTTATGAATGTCATAAACTTTATCTCCGACAGTGATAATCGCGGAAAATTTGCCAAACATCGCGTTGTCCCACCCGTGAGACGCACAATCGAGGAAGTTAGCTTTAGAGACAATAAACAAATAAAAAATAATGATATAGAAAAAGGTTTTGGACTTGTTTGTTATCCATTAATCAGTAAAATCACATGTCATTATGAAATTTATTTAACACTATTTGATGATAAAGAAACCCTACGTCAACAAATGGGTGGAGTTGATAAATTGAGTTACATTTTAGCTGGAAATACAAGGACCATACCAAGAAGAATAAGGAAATAAAAACATGAAAATTAATTGATAAAATTAGTTTTATTTTGTGACGAGTGCCCAACATTTTTGTGATAGTTAGATTAGATGTCTATACAAGTAATATTATAATCTCATAATCATTATTATCAACTTTATACGAGTAACAGTAGCAGTCCGCTGCTACTGCGGCTGTTTCGCGGTTATGATACGAGCTTACATTATAGAAATACGAGATAAAACTTTTGAGCTATCATTGAAATTGCAGGATTTGTAACCACTCTATACAAGATGAAGATGAATGATAGATGTATTGTTAATATTGTCTTGAACGTGAATGTGTTGCCATAAGGGATGATTTTACTAATGGATTATCAAAATAAGCCGTGCCCCACAGGCATTTTTTAGCAATGATAAGATTAGATGTCTATGCATGTACTCCTATAATCTCATTATCGTCTTCATAAAAATATTATACATTACGAGTGCCGGGTATTAGTATATTTATCTACATATCAACCGACTGTAGCTTTATCTTCAATTTTTATCTTGCAGTGGAGGCGGTTCAGTAACCGAATTAAAAAGAAGAAAGAAAATAATTTTTGAAATAACTATTAAACAATATAATAAGGTTAAATTGGGTAAATGATTGTGACAAAATGGTCTCCGCTAGGTGTACTACTCCCGCTTCCCGTAATGCCTGCCGAACATTTCATGGACCTCTTTTCAAAACAAGCGTAAAATAAGCGTGGTAAGCGATAACCAGACCACAGAAGTTGACAGGCGCATAACACAGGGAATGGGCCGCTTTTGGTGGGAATAAATCTATCCTTCGAAGCAAGAGAGCAGTGTGTGCAGTAGACCTAGCCATGGAGTTTAAATCGCAATGGCGTGTAGACACAGTAAAAACCGTTCCCATCATAATCTCATCCACCATTGCCTATAATACTAGAAATACATCCACTTACCTTCACACTTATGCAAACACTAAATTTCTCTCTTCTGAATCATAACTTTCTTCTCCTTCCATGCTGATTACGTCTGGCCACAAACCCGCGTAAACAGTAAAAATCCTCAAGACCTAAAATATACAATATAGAAAGATCTATAAAAACCAAATAAATAAATAAATATTAAATATAAGAATAATATTCTCATACATAATTAAATTTCAAGTAGATAATTAATGGCCCACCACTTCCGAGACGCAATAAATCAGTTTTTTTCTCAATAAAATAGTATCAAATTACCTTATTAAGAAATGCAACTTAATTAGCCTTATCTCACGTGGCGGGTCACAAGTATAATTTGCGATACCTCTGAACCTTAAGAGATAGCGATGTCACAAGGAATCTTTCGGGTATTTTTTTTTTCAGTAATTGAGTTGACCTCAGGGGCATGAATTTCATAATGATAATACTTCTATATATACAATAAGGTAAGGTAGGTTGACTGTAGTTATATTCAGCGTTAGTCTGTAAAATTGTTCAACTGTTTTGAGTCCGGTCCACTCTGATGCATCACAGTGTTACACACATTCTATTGTTCACAATTGAGTAGTCAGTGTCTGCCAATTTGTTTGTCGCGGACTGAGGTTATAGAACGATAATGTTTGATGAACACTTGGGTGATGTGAACTATTGTGGCAGACAGACATAAGAAACGACTTAAGTCGTTCTCATAAAACATTATCGTAACTTTATTATTGTAAAATTTCATTTAAAAACATATATAGGTATATGTAGGTATATGTATTCCTATATATAGGTATATGTATCTGACTATATATAGGTATATGTATCTGACTATATATAGGTATATGTATCTGACTATATATAGGTATATGTATCTGACTATATATAGGTATATGTATCTGACCGAGAGCGAGGTAATGACAGCTAAAAATAGCAAATATCCTGTAATTTTAGATAAATTAGGTTTTCCTAAAAGGAAATAAAATAATTTTGGATAATTTTGAAAGAGTTATTGTGATATGAAACTGCGCGACGTTACGTATAATGATCTACATTTAAAATTTCCCAAATTACTTTTGTTTTTCATTAAATTTTTTATATATTTTTTATGCTTTTTCCTTTTTTATATGTATACAAAAAATATATAAATGTTTAAAAAAACAAACAAAATATATTTTCAGTTCTATTTTATTTATTTAATATTATTTTTAACTAGGTTTAGTTACAAATGATCTGTAATCTCTACGAATCGTATTCTTGTTCCATTATTTTATTGTTGTGTTCTTTCCAGACATATCCCATAACATGTCAGCAGCGGTGGACAGCCGCAGCCAGGCAACGGTGCTGCGGAGCCCTGAGGCTACTAACGGCGACATCAATGGCCATGTTGAGAGTGGAGACAGGTGGGACGAGCTGTTCCTGCCTCCTCCTCTGAGGATCGAAGACAGATCTAGAGCACAGAAGGTCAGTTCTCTTATAGTTTATGGCCTCTAAAGAAATTTGAAACACAACAATATCAAAATAATCACGCATTTGTGTCTCATTCTCATTCCATTCCATTTGACCAATGTTTCATTCCATGCTCGTGCATGCTTATAACAATATGGTTCGTTCTCATAATTTTCTGAAAAGTAGGTACCTACGTCTTCCATCGTTTTTGTAGATAAAGGAAAATCCATGAGTTGTTTCCTCATACAAGTGACCATTGTAGGACCTGGTGGACCTAGTGAATGTGCGTTCAAAATGGTTCCGATTTTTTTAGGTTCAAATAATTTCGATTACCAACAATTAAAAATATGACTTCTATTTTTGGACCGCCAACATAAATCAGTAGGGGGCTCGCTATGAATACAATGCTAAGACCAGCTCCGCTGAGCGATGGTAAACATTGGAGTGCGAATCAAATTTTTATGTGTGACGCAACGCGGAGCTAAATATATCCCACAGATAATGCCACTACATTCGCGGATATCTTCGTAAGAATTATGACTTCAATATTATTTACTATTTACTATATATACGTTTGATAAATTTATTGCTATATCTCAGTATGTGAGGTGCACCCTGCAGTGCAAATCTGGTTCTACCGGATTGTATTAAGTTGAATAAAGAAAATGAGCTAGAAATTGCCCTATTTGTGTTTTTGTTTTCACTAGCTTTTGCTATTGATATCAGTTACTGATCTCGGTACAGATTATTATTTTTAAATTCATTAATGGGCAACGTATTACGATACGCTGCCCTAAGCTTCTAAAGGATTACGATCGTTTAGAAGCTGATAATTTATAAACACCAATAATAGTAATTTATAATAATGCTTCAGTATATATTACCAATACAGCTTGGACCGCTGGTCCGGACTCGCTGGTCGGATTTTGAACGTTGTTTCGTTGAATATGGATATATTAGATATTGAATATGACCGTGGTCGTATGCATGGGCACCCCTGGGTTATCTACCACGGCGTACGGGTCGCGTGACGAAGCTGCGCCAGCAGTCACACATCGTGCCGCGTGTCTTCTTTTATTATATGTATTATCGTTGGGACATGTTGAGTTTGAACTAAAGTCATAACTCTTCATATCAAGCTTTCGGAAGCGATAATCATAAAATTTCATAAAAAACCTACAAGTAGAGGTAGTGTAATGATATACTACGAGAGATAATAAATAATAATAAGATAATGCAGATAAGTCCCTAATATTTTATGTTTGTTCCCTAATATTGGTGTTTCTTTTCACAGAATATATAGATATGGTATAATTGTTTGCGATAGGTGAACATAATGGTTTGACAGCGAAATGTACTTTTCTTAAAACCCATATGTTACAATAGTGACCGTAATATCTTAACTTGAGAACAAAATTAAACAATTTCACTCGAGTTTCAAATTATTTTAGTCGGGGTTACATACACACTTAAAAATACGTTATCAATGAAGTGTAATCACTTAATAAATAAATAGTTTTATTTGCGGTGGCAGACAATTTGATCACCAGATCCATGTTCGACTGCTACTCGTGCGTGCCACTGTACTCGTATATCAGCCTTGCTTCTGGTCATAGATGTATGGTTCTGGTGAAGAAACACCTGGTGAGAAAGCTTCCACACTGGTGGACTAGTCGTGAAAGTCACGTCTTTTATTTAAAATCTTACGCCAGTGTTAGCAAGCAATAAAATAATAAATAATAATATTACACTAGATAGGAATGATTAGATAATTTTACTGCCGCCAGTTGGTAAATTGTTTTATTGTTATATTTATTTATTGTTTAATTGGACAATTGTGAGCTACTGTATCTTTTTGTGACGACATTAATATAAAAGTAATTCTCTAATCCCAGTTAATTTTGATAATGTCTTATTGTTGATCAAATTTTATACGGATCAAAGTTTATTTTGCAAAAAATGGTACTTCCGAAATATTAGGGGTATTTCAATTTAAAAAGATTGAAAATTATGGATGATTTCGTTTTTAATTCGAATTACGTAATAAAGAATTTATAGAGGTATCTAATCTTGAAGACCTCCTGGCCGCCCTGGGCGAAAGTGGTTTGATGACATAAAGGATTGGACCGGACTTAGATACAACCAACTGAAAATAACTCGACAAAGCCGCTAGGGTTTCGGTATGTTGACCTCCAAACTTCAATTCGAAGATGGCACCCCATGATGATGATCTAATCTTTCTGTCGTGACAATAAGCTTTATCTGCAATCTAGAATGTTCCACAGGGGTCAGTTAGTAGTATCAATCATTTGGCAAACCTTGACAATCATCTCCGTACAGCGCAAACAATATGCGAAGTTCTTGATTAATGTTTCAGAACATTTTTATAACAGGCAGCGTCTTCCAATTCATATAATGTTTGTAAATGTTTTCTTATAAGATTTCAGAAGGGTTCAGCGTCTATGTATCTATCGTGATTAAATTACCACAGTTTAAATTACCTTTTCATTTCGTTTGTTTGGGGTTCGGTGAACTATGATTTACATCTTTTTAGCTCAATTAGCACCCGTCTGCGGCGTTGAATTTAAGTTAACCTCTCGGATTTCGGTAACGGGAGTTTTAGCATAAGCTTTTATTTCATATAAATTTCGTTTTATTAAAACATAGGCAGAGTAGTTATCTTTACACACTTGTTTAATTTCTTAATTGATTTTTCCACAAGATGTCTTTCTCAGAAGAGCTGTGCTGTCAGAGTGATGAATGACATGTATTACAAGTTTAAATTGTATTGGACGCGTCTTCAGTCCTCACAGGATGATGTATCACTTTAAGTTCATAATAAGCGGCACGAGGCTTTTAATCAATAGAACAAATGGTGAAGTCTATCGTGAAATGTATTTATTTTTATATAAAACCTAAAATATTATTTTTCCAAATAAATGGGTAGAGAATAATATTTGTTTATTATACATACCTACTTTAAATTAATCTACGTACCAAAATAAAAAGGAACTTTTTGGACTATTGCGTATTCTTGGCTTTACCAAGCTTTTTGTGTTTTTCAGTGAGAAATAAGACATGCATATAATTCCAACTCAAATAAAGAATTTAGACTTCGCCTTTTTATTTCATTAGTTTTCATGCATTCTTATTGGTCCTTGATTGATTTCAGATCGAGGCTCGTCTGTCAGGGCTGATCCTGGGCGGGCACACGCTGCGCCGCGTGGCGGAGACCTTCGAGCGGGAGATGGAACTGGGACTTACCAGAAACCCCAAGAAACCCTCCAGTCTCCAGATGGAGAACACTTTCGTGCCAGAACTACCCAATGGGACAGGTGAGAGCAACGCCTTGGGAGTCATAGAAATTCATGTTTCAAAAATAAGAAGATGACAATAAAAGGACTATGAGGATGATGACAACACTTAATCTTGGTCAAATAGATTTAAAAAAATACTTGTGCTTTGCTACCATTTATTTAAATCTTAATGCAAAAGGTTTTAATTTTCACTGTACATATAATATTACCGTTTCATCTTTATGTTTCAGAGGAAGGTAAATTCTTGGCGTTGGACCTGGGCGGGACTAACTTCCGAGTGCTGCTGCTGGAAATAGAAAACGGGAAACTCGTCAGGGAAGACGTGAAGCAGTACCACATTAGGTTAGTCTTTATCTAACATTTAACAGAACAGTAGTGGCTACAAAGAATTTCACTGAAATACGAATCTAAAACAAGGACTTTTCGAAAATAATTCTGAAAAGTGTATTAACACGGTGCGGTGTACCTACAGCTACACAACCATTTGATATGCAACAATTGCATTCCTAAAGACGTTGACGTAATTCGCCCGCCTTACGTCAACGTCCTAGAGAGACGTTTATGAAATGACAGCCGAATATTTACGCTGGTCACAGCTCCGAACGGAACCAGGAATAAGCGGACATGAGACAGTCAATCGGTCAGTCAAAATAAAACATTGCCCTGACAACGAAAGATATTGAGAACAGTAATCACTATCAAAATTGTTTCAGTGACGAGCTGAGGCTGGCCCCAGGGGTGGACCTGTTCAACTTCCTCGCGGACTGCGTGCTGGACTTCGTGCGCTCCGAGGACATGGAGGACGAGGAGATACCCTTGGGTCAGTCTAGTCTCGATCGCCATTCATTTAACAAAATCTGTGTGATGATGATGATCTTCACACGCCTTCACCGTACAGTATTGTTTGGTAACTTGCCTACTGGTAGATTGGAAGAGATGCTACATGGGATAAATTTGCCGTTGCTGTTAAGTTTTCTCTTTAATTTCTGTAGTATTTTTTATTGTACGATTATGCGATAGAGTTATTTCAAATGAATAAATGGGTGGGACAGCGGTCCCTTTCGAAACGGAAAACGAAATAAGCTCCGATCTTTTACGTGACGTCTCACCCTCAACTTGGACACAGCTATACAGACAGATAGTAATGAGAATCATTGTAACTGTGCCCAAGTTGAGACTAAAGGACTCTTTATTTGTATATCAAATCTGTATTTGATCACTGACCAAAATTGATTTGATCAAAATTTCTTTTCAAATCAATTTGGAAATTGTTTATTCTTACTATATTTACGTCCACAAAATTATTAGTTGGTATCAATTTTACCTTGTATATGTGCTTCAGAATAATAATACTACTACTACTAATACGCATGGCAACTTTATTTTTTAGAGAAAAACCACTTTCAATCCTCCCCTGAATTTTCAGGTTTCACATTCTCGTTCCCGATGAAGCACACATCGATAACGTCCGGCCAGCTGATCACGTGGACTAAGTCGTTCAAGTGCGGCGGCATGGAGGGCGTAGACGTGGCCGGTCTGCTGCAACGCTGTCTGGACGACAGGAACCTCAAGGTTACGGTCCAGGTTCTCCTCAACGACACTACAGGCACTCTCGTCGCCGGCGCTTATGAGGATCCCACTGTTGGGGTAAGTTTCGCGTTAGAACTAGTAAGTTTTCGCTTCTCACGCTCGTAAAGCTTGACATTACGTTATATACAAACTGGCGTCTACATCACGAAGATTAGAATGTTTATTTATATTCTTATTTCCTCGCAATCGAAGTAAAAAGTAGAGAATTTACTGACATACCTCCCTCATACATTTCACCCTAGGTGAACCACTATCGCCTACGACAGACTCAAAATGATTCGATTCGACATTGTGAAACAGCGAAGGCCTTTTGTTGAATACTATTTTAAAATTTTCTTTCGAATTGTTCACTTGTTGAAATGACGATATGTATTTACTGTGTATGGTGTTACAGATGGCCGTGATCCTGGGCACGGGCTCCAACGGCTGCTACATGGAGCACGCGAGCCGCATCACGCAGTGGGGCGGCGCGCAGCACGACCGAGTGCATGTAAATCATTGTTAAAATATCTATTCGAAATAGTGTAAGGTTAACTAACAATGATGCTTTTGATTTCTTCTTTAAATCTTGATCTTGATCGTATTTTCCTGTAAAGTCTAGTAGCTAAGTTTTTGGCTAGGTTGAAACTTTCTGAGAGTTGAGGCATGAATAACTACCTATACACAGTATATTACTCACCTGAAGGGGTTTTTGTATAAATTTAAAGCTCCGTCATTTAACTCAAAATTTCCATATTGACTTGTATGTATATTGAAGAATTTATAGGTACCTATGATTTTATTTATTTATAATTATTTACAGGATGTGTGCGTAGACATCGAGTGGGGAGCATTCGGAGACAACGGTTGTTTGGACTTCATGCGGACGGAGATCGACCGCGAGGTCGACGCTCGCTCGTTGCTGCAAACCTCTTTCACGTCAGTATCAGCATCGGTATCTGAATAACATTTTAGTCTCTCGTTATCTCTTGCAATTTTTGAGTGCAAAATTTAATCTATCTTTAATGCTAAAACTGAGTTACTTCATTTAGCTTTACCAGAAGTCAAGTAAGTTAGGTGTATGGACTTGGGACTGCAACTGATAGATTATATATATAATAGCATTCCTAAGGAGGGTCAATGTCACGTCGGCGGTAGGTTGTAAAAGCACAGTCGAATCTTCAAATAAATTTTAATCTTTTTTACTAGTCGATTCTTCATGGCGTGAGCTCTCAAAGATGAGGGAGATCTCTGTCAAATTGAAATTAATTTGTTTGCAAAAATGTAGGTCTGTAAGTAAGTGTTGCAATGAGGTGCGCTGTGTCGCAGGTTCGAGAAGTACATCGGCGGCAAGTACCTGGGCGACGCGCTGAGCGTGTCGCTGGCAGCGCTGGCGCGCGCGCGGCTCTTCCCTGCCGCGCCCGCGCCCGCCGCGCTGCAAACCGCGCAGCTCAGCCTCTTCGAAGAGTGAGTCCTCCACCACTCAATCTCGTTATGACCAGGGTTATATTTGTTAAAGGACCTATCCCGTTCAGAAAAATGTTAAAGCAAACTTTATTATATTTGCCATTGACAAAACGAAACGAAACATACAAGCTTAAAGTATGTTTTTAACTTTTTATGAATAACAGGGCAAATTAGATTAAACGGTGGTAGATCCGATTTCTTTTATGCTATTCGATACTAATAAATATATACTTAATACTAATAATACTGATGTCTTATTATTTTACAGAGAGAATTGCGCGGGCCAGTTGACACAAACGATAAAGGTTCTGGAGCAGGCCTGCGGGACTCCAATCTCCGAAGCTGACGCGCAGGTGGCGCAGTACGTCGCTCAGGTCATCTCCAACAGAGCGGCGCAGCTTGTCTCAGTTTGTATGTATCCTGTTTATGTTCCGTAAATCATGCTCATCAAGAAAACATCATCTATGTAAATTACAAAATTTTATAAGAAATAATTTTTTTACAGTTAACTGCTAGTGTTTTATGATCCAATTAATATGTCTGGAGTTTCAAAATTGTCCATTTTGATATTATCGTTATATATCTATCAATAGTTGTAGTATTTGGAATGTAATAGTTCACTTCTAATAAATTCAGAATTGAAAATAGTTCCCAAACAGCAAAACCTAACTTTATATTTGTAGCATATAAATACATAATTTCAAGTTGAATGTTTGAAATGTGCAGGCATATCCACTTTACTACGACGCATGGACCGGCCGTACCAGGCGGTGGCGGTGGACGGCTCCGTCTTCAAGAAGCACCCGCGGATACGGAAGCTCATGTACCGGTACATCGGGCTTCTGGCGCCAGACCATAAGGTACATTAAAGTAATATCATAACGATGGACCATTATAGCAAGGGAGAAGCTGCAACTACATTTTATATAGCAGTGTTTTTTATTTTTTATTTTCAAAATTGGTTATTGTTAACTTCATTTACGGCTTAGTAAGTATTTAGGTTTATGTATGTACCTATGCATTGACTGTATCCGCCGTATAGGTCATGTTACAGATGCCTTTGGACGACTTGAATATAATCTAAGACTAGTGATAGTAATACACACGCGCGATATGAGTTATCATTGTCTTTATGGTGTCACAGTTAAAGCGGTGTCGGTGGCGTCTTATTGCTCTTACTAATATGATTCGCCGAGTCCACACGTTAAGAAGAAGAAGACGTAGAAAAACGCTAATAAATAAGGAATTTGTATTTCAGTACTCTCTGCTGGCGGCCGAGGACGGCAGCGGCAAGGGCTCCGCGCTGACGGCCGCCATCGCCGCGCGCATCGCCGCGCGCTCCACGTAACACAGCACATTTCTTGCCGATGATAGATATTTAGGGGTGAACTGTCAATGAAATTGTTCTGTAGATTAATCACTAGTCAACTAGTTAGCTATTATCATATGACAGAATGATTCTATACCGAAATAGATCTGTCAGAAATATAAACGTATAGTTTTCCTTTGAGAATGGACTAAATTCGGTAACAAATGTAAGAAACTTTTTTACTCGAATTTTTGGAGTAATGCAACGTAGAGTTACTGATTAGCTATGAAAGACTCACTTTTTATTGCCTTATCAATTGACTATCATAGGAATAGACCTTAACCTAACCTCAAACTTAACCTACAATTATTATTTTGTGGGCCAACGTCAAAGTGGCTGTGTTGTTTAGATATCAGGGTAAACAATTGGTTATGAATTACAATAAATAAAATTAGGGATTATCTTTTATGCCAACTGTTTGACGACAGTGTGGAGCAGGCATTATGCTTTTATGTAAAGAAATGTTTCCCTAAAACTAAATTGAATGACATTCTTGACTTGTCTGATTTGTAGACAATTCAGATGCATTTCTTGTGCGTGAATGACTGATGGAATGTATGTGAAAAACCGGAGGGATTTGATATTTTCTGAAGATGTAGAAGTGAAACTGTTATTTAGTATTGTAGGAACGAAACCGCGTTATATAGAAAATAATGTATGCTGACTCGCTGGACGAGAGATTAATTTTAAAATATAGGTAATCAAAATGGTGTATTTTAATTAAGGGTAACGTAAAATTGTAAGAAAATATAATATATTTAGGATTATTCTGTAATTTATATTGATGCCAGAAACTATAAACCTATTTTCGATACTGAATATACTAACTTATACATATATTTTCATATGGTAGAAAGAAATGTTGTATTGAAAAAGACAAATATAAAGTGTAAAATTGTTGTACATAGTGGTTAGTGACAGTACATTCAGTTTAGTGAGATTTGCATTCTGTTTTGTGATATCCATGTTCGAAACGATAATTACTTCCTCATAAGTACAATTTGTCTTTTACTATAAGCCACATAATTGTTAGATTACAGACTGGATTCCTAATCATAAAAATATACAAAATATAAATATGTACATTATTATAGTGCCATACTGATGTTATTTGGCTGGTACCAACTATGGTTCCGTTGGTCATTATAATATAGATTATTTATTTATTTAACGAAAAAAAGTATTTCAACTTTATCACAAGAATTTATGCAATCTTGTTTGATAGTGTTATCACCACCGGGCCGAGGCGCGCAGTAACTGATATTAGTGCTGGGAAGCACAAGGTCTAAATAGAGCACAGCCAGCGTCCAAAATGTTTCTAACAATGAAACTGTGGTAGAACTACTCAAATGTATAAATATATTGTAAAGTTTGATGCTGTATGTGCGTTTTAACTTCAGAATCGTTTTGTTTTATTGTTAGAAGGGTTAAAATTCAGCTTTATTTTTCTACTTATCTGTAGAAGTAACTGTTATAGGTTATAGATTAAATGTTGATTACTTTTTAGTTACAAACTGTTTTATTTTCCTTTTTCTCCCTATCTTAATGATTTCCCACCAGGGAGGCTGGCGAGAGAGGTCCTGATACTGATAACGACTGACACTAAAAAAATCTTGCTATTTTGTATAACTTTAATTATTCAACTCACATTATAAATCTGTACTTAAATAAAAATAACAATAAATTATTAAAATAGAATAGTAATGTTTAAAAACTATTATTTAAAAAGTACCTAAATTACTATAGTATATTAATTAGCGTAAAATTGCATTATTTGCGTTTTTGAGAAACTACTGACAAAAATGTGTAGCTTCTTTTTTAATCTAGTTATCACAAACAGTTCAGCAATATCGCTAAAACCTTGACATGACTGACATGACATAACATCAACAGCTTGAAGACTCATCGTGGTCACGTGGCCGGGAGATCCTCATCCTCACGACACCTCCACCTTCTCGCGAGCCTTGCGCAGGATACTCTGCAGCTCTGAAGATGTCGTGGTTTTGTACTGAAACGAAATTTATTTTGAGAAAAAATTCTTTAGTCGTAATCTAACAATATAATTTCCGAGTATATACGTCTCTCGTACCTAATCATAGAAAAATTCTTGCTATCTTTAGGTATAGAAAAACAATCATCTGTTAAGTATACTTTCATATAATTAAAAAAATATTATTTTATTATATTTTATATTTTCATCGCTCTCGGCTGAGCGACTTGTGGTGATATAAATTTAGTTAATTAAGGCCCATCAAAAAGAGCACAGTGATCTAGATAAGAAAGTGTGATGAGCTCTCGCGCACCAGATACCGGCGGTCTCAGGGCACTCACCCCGGACACGTTCCGCTGCACCAACACCTGGCTGTAGAGCCGCTTGCCCTCGTCCGCGCCCAGCGCCGCCTCCAGCTGCTGCCGGCTCAGCGAGAACAGCTGGTGGCCCGCCATCCGCAGCTGCCGTTGCGCGTGATTGCTGAAGCCCTTCGCTTCTAGCCAGTCTACCACTTCGTCTGGGTTGGATTTCTATAAAGAAATAGGATGTTTTCTCACTCTCATCGTGACTTTAAATGTTCAATGTTTAGGACTTCATTTATTTTATAATCGGTCTGATCTAGATCCTGAACCTGATCCTTCCCAATCAGCTCCGAACGCAATAGTCCTATGACAGAACCTGTTTTCAAAATACAAATTCAGGACCCCTTTATTGCTACGAATTATTAAATTGTCCTACAATCTTTTTGATAAAAAGACATACCGAGAATAGAGAAGTTCGATATAGTTACCCTCATTTTACCTTTGCCAAGAAGAGATAAGATCAGTAGTCAGCAGCGAAGTAATACCTGATGAATGAAGATGTCTGGTGTCTTCTTGATGTCCAGCAGTTTGTTCCGCCGCTGCTGTATTTGCGGCAGCACCACTAACAGCTCATCGTGCAGTCCGCTCACTGTGCTCACGTTTGATCTTGTTGCTGATATAGGCAAAGATAGATAATAATTGCTTTACCAATAAAAATGATCTAAGAAAATTTATAGATTGCAAATATGTATTGAATTGTAGTATAAATATAAAGTATATTTATTTTTATTTATGTGTAATTTAGAAACCAAATAAGTATGTTTTAGTGCATATATTCCTAATACACTTTTGATAAATTCAGCATTGAATAGTCATATCACGTTTATTGAGTTTGACAGACCTTTTAATATATGTAACATGTGGAAATTAAGAGTCAATAAACTGAATCAAAGATATATCGTTTTAATAATGGAGCGAGCGGAGTGCAATGTATAAACTCAGTTACTTACATTTCATAGTGTCTGTTTTCTTTTCCACTGGGGCTACAGGGGGAGGTGGTGGCGGCGGGGGAGGGGGAGGAGGCGCTGCGGTCGGTTGCTTTGTGGGCTGTCGCTCTGAAAAATCATATAGGATTAGTTTCTCTCCCAACACATTAAAATATAAATGACAAATACTACAGATTACAAACAGAAAATCTTAGATTTATTTTAGTTAAAATAGACGTGAGTTTTATGAAATACTTATTTATATTAAATTAATATTACCCAATGATAAAAATATGTAAAACAGCAGTAATGGGCCCGGAAATAGATTAATGGGATCTACATAATTTAAAATAAACGAAAAGTACATTGAATAAAACTTACCACAAAGATTACAACACAACTGAAGCTAAGCTACAAACACACAGACACGCAATTGTTATTTCTATTAAAGATTGTAATCATTATGAAGTTGCAAATCGTGATAAAATTGATGAAGAAGATTAGGATGTACACTAATGATTATGTACGAATATAAGTTGGAATTCTAGAATTACATTTAATTGTTAAAATATGAATGTTTTAGGTTATACAGAGCAAAAAGCCAGAATTTTGGAAATAATATTTTAATATAAGTATAAAAGATTTTAAAAATACAAAACGAGAGCATTCCTATCTAATTTGTCAAGACGTTGGTCCGCAGTAAAACGTTGAAACAGTGCTATCAAAAATATAGCTTTACAAATTCTGTAAAAGTAAAAATATCTCTTATGCAATTTATTTTTTATTTTGGAAATGAATAAACATTAAAATTCCAAAACTCATCATCATTCTAATTGTTTTTCTTAAAATCAAAATAAAACAAGGTGATTGACAATTCTCCAGCCTTTTAGTACAGGATGCATTAGACCGCAGGGGGTGTCAAACATAGGCCAAAATAAAAGTATTATTTATTGTAGATCAACGTCTCAATGAGAGCGGACAGCATTGTATTGCCCTTAACATAGATCGTCCACGCAAAACTATTACAACATATATATTACTATGTACTTAGGTACTGAATTAAGTTCATTCATTTACAAATAAGCTTAAAATCTTTATATAATTATTTAAATATATCTTTAGGATAGTCTTTAGGATGTAGTACTTAGCTACACCATGTATGTACTCTCATAATATACTATTTAATATAGATTATTTTCTCAAATAACAAAATTACTGTTGGTAAGTACGTACCTAACGTTTGATGAAAGCCAATTGTTTAAAAATATAATTATTTTGAAATGATTTCATATAAGCATTTAAAATTATATTTTGCAAACATTTTCAATTGTACATTTTCTTCCAAAGTAGTATCCTACTTTTTTGAGTATATTTTATAAAACATTTCTGAAATATTCATAAACTTGAGCGTTGCTGAGCGATTCATAACAGAATTTTGCCGTAAATTGTGTTTGGCGCTAAGGCCGTAAAAATACCGTATCACCAAATGGACGTCACAAAACACGAGTAAATAAAAACACATATTTTGTAATTTACCTGAAAGTAACACTAAAACTTTGAAAATTTGATCTTTTACGTGCTTTTTCAAGACCTAGGCGATAACGCGTGTACCCTGACTTGCATGCCTCAAGTCAATTCGTAAATAATATTTCCTTACATCTTTTATATATTTTTTTTAATAATCGGGATATAATTCTCGAGTCAAGGAAGTCAGAGTACAATACCTTAGAGACATACATTAGCGACAGACACAAGCGCACACACAAACGTATTCCGATGGCCGCCGCACTGACTGACCGATAAATTAATATCTACTTACAATAGGGCTTAGTTCACACGAAGAGCTCAATTCCTAGCATTATATACTATAGAAATTCCTCACACAAACAGATTTAGAGCTTAATATAAAATCTACACTTGCTGTTGACACATATCTAATAAGTCAAACATACAACAGATGGCGTTGTATACATCATAATTATATCACGCTAGCGGAATTTGTATGGATTGAATATATTAAATAAATAACAAACGAGTATGTGGATTTATAAAATTGATGCAATAATGTCAAATGATAGTTTTTAACTCAAAGCCGGTAAAGTCGTGTGAACCTAACATAGCGTGTTAAATAATGATATGACTAAGAGCGTCGAAGTCCAGACTAAATTAAAAAGCGCTGGAATGCACTTTGGTTGAGGGTTTTGCGGAGGTGGGCGTGGTCTGGTGAAGGGACATGTGGTACTCCTACTGATACTTATTATGCTTTTTAGGAGAATACAAGAATAAGTAAGTCATTCACAGTCTCACATGTAACAACCAACTTAAAATAGCGGCCCAAAGCCGCGAGGGTTTCCGTATGCTGATCTCCAAACTTCAATTCTAAGATGGTACCCCATGATGATGATAACTACCATAAATACCACGAATGACTTTGAAAATGTATTATTATATATGCCCTATCCCTTCATGTCAGTGCGACGGCTAGAAGTATCGGAATTCCCCCTTTTTCCCGATGCGCTCGCGGCGCACCCAGTCGGCGCCGGCCGCCGCCCCTGCGGGCCCCGCACCCCCCGCACCCCCCGGACCCCTACCCGCTGCGTTCGTAGGGCTGCTGCCACCGGAACCTCGCCCTCCGCCCTCCTGGAAACAAATATACTAAATATGTCTTATGTTTCGATAGTGTGATTCATGATTAACTTTCAAGAGGAGGAGAATGAATCTTATAGAGTTAAGGAACGTTGCAAGATCAATAGACCCGCACATGCTACACGAACATGATACCTGATAGTGCGTGTAGATGGGGTTGGGGTAGAGATGCGGCGAGGCGGGGGGCGAGAGCGCGGGCGCGACGATGGTGTGCGGCACGTGCGCCGTCACACCGCGTCGGTTGCGCGCCTTCCACCACTTGCGGGAGTCGTCCAGCACCTGGCCGAAGTGTTCACTTGTTTATTTACTTATTTAAACTTGCAATCAAAAATCCACTTGATAAAGGTGGATCTACGTTTGCCAATTGGTTCCCGAAGAACCAATTTGCAAAAATACATCTTGACGACGTTTTTAGATCTATATTCCGTCACTTAAAAATGTAGAATACCTACAACTAGGAAGGAAAGTGAATGCGTTACTTAGGTACCTCCAAATATTCTCCCCTGACGACTGTAAGTTCCTTATCGTTGTTAGCAGTGCGAGGATACGTGACCCTCACCACGCGGCCCCCCCGTGCCGATACGCCGCGTGCCCACGCCTCGCCCAGATCATCTGAAAATTTACACCAAGAACTGATCAAACAAATATGAAGGTAGTATGTAGGTATTTTTGAATATTTAAAAATCCCTACATAGTAGTGAAGGCTTTTTATGCATAAAAGATATATTTGTGAAATACAACACAACAGCTCAAGACGCTTACCGTCTTCTCTTTCTGGGCCCCGATATGGTGGCTCCCGGTCTGGCGACGAGGCGGCTGATCCCGAGTCTTCGTGTGCCATCGCCCGAGGAGCTCTGGAATTGACAACAAATAATTTATCATTATGAAAAATCGCTTGAAGAGGCCAACCTAGTCTGTTTTACGGACTTTGTGTCTGTCGTTTGGTGGTTGGTGGGACTAGTTTGCAATGTAAAATTATACGTACGTGTAATCTAGCACCAGTTTATATGGTGAATGCATTAAAAATAATTCAGGGTAGCCAATTTTTTATGATGGAACTCTGTGGATAAACTTCATGACTTTATACATGCCTAAAGCTACGCTAGCCTAGACTTAGATGAATATTAGAACACAGAAAGCAGTAACTCCAATAAATACCTGTTGTACGGCGTGTATTGTTCCCCGTACATGTCAGGCTCATCCCGGTCATAGTACACGCCCGCGGCGGCCGAGTCCCCCCTCTCCGGAACCCGCTCACCCCCGCTGCGCTCCGTCGCGCTCCGTTCCACGCCGCTGTCGCTCCGCCGTGGGGACGGACTAGTTATACGAACATAACCACATAAAAAGGACATCACAAACATATAACGAGAAGTGAAGGATGAGATTTACGTTGATGATATTAACGCTGCACACTTCCAAGTTTACTACATGGAAATTACAAACATATACATAAAATAAAATGTGAAACATGAGAACGAACACATTAATAATAACAGAGGACACATAACTTGAGGTACATGACAAGTAAATAATTTAAACTAATATTTACCTTTGAATTTACCACGTAACTGACGTCCAGAACAATGAGACGCAAGAACAATTTGACACAGATCCAATAAAATTAATTACAACATACCGTCTTAGTGGTTGGTCGTCAACCTGGTAGTCAGGCGTCCAGCCGTCCATGAATACAGGCTGGTACGGAGGGATGGGCGTCTTCCACTGCTCCCTATAAAGCACATCATGTTAACTTAAAAGGCGGAGCTATTGGAGATGTTACAGTGTTAACAATACTACACTCGATAAGAAAGAAACAAATGTAGCTGTTAGTATTTGGATCAAAAAGGAAACTCAAATGAAAATCCTACGAGTGGTTAATCGAATATGATAATATATGACCGAGTTGGTATAACGTTACCACTCGGTCACAGGCCTAGGCTAGGTATAGTACATTTTTGTCAAGTTAGTTGGCAGTGATTACGTTCCTTTTTTAGCGTATCTAATCAGAAATATTTTAATTTGCCAACTGACTCACGCTAAGTGCTTTCGCGCAAATATTTTTATCATGTCAGGAGGCTGTGTTATGGAATTACAATTTACGACTTTGTATCTTTGTACTAAATTTTAATGTTATCTATTGTTTCCTGTTGGTGTTTAAATAAATCAACTATTTACTAGTTAAGTACATACGAGAGAGGAAATAAAAAGAGATGTGTATTTATCTAACTGACTGGCTCCTAATGAGATGGATGTGCTGGAAGTTTCTGAAAACGGGGCTCCAGTTTAGAAATTGCCTCTCACATTTCTATCTCCTGGAACACTCGGGACAATGCCCCGATGCTCCAGGACGTCGCTACGCACAGTTAGGGAGGTCTTAGTGTAGGATTGTGGAGGCCACCTTATTGTGAAACATGATGTAGTGTTTCAAAACTAGTGATTGCCCAAACGTTAGGTACCTCTTTATAATATTTAGCATAGATAATGTCCGATAAATCACTAATCCACTTTTGGTACAATGTTATCTGTTGAACACTAGTAGTGTCCATGAGCAACACGGATTGAGGTTATGGATAACGTTATTATATAAGTATCTCCGTTATTCACTTAAATTTCTTACTATTCATCAGTTTCAACAAAATGTATCGTAAGTAGAATATAGCAAAGCATGGTTATCATAATTAAAAGAGAGAATAAACAAAATATGTTTAGATGTTGTGGAAGGAGCTACTCTTTCCAATCACAAGAAAATAGTTTGAGAAACGATAAAGCTAGAAAATGTCATATACGGTAACTTCACGCGGTGTGGTGCGACTTCTAAATAGCAACTAAATTGTACTAACCTGGGTATAAGCCAAGCATCTCCCAAAGAATGCCACAGCTCTGTCTCCTTACTCGTCACACAATTGGCCAGCAGATTGAGCGCGTCCCTCGTCAATAAAGGCTGGACCACCCGCGCCGGCAGCCTGCCGTCCGCCGCATCCTGTGCAGCGTCCACTATCAGAGCCAGCGGCGTGAAGAGGAAGTGGACTAGTTCCGGCGCGTTCGGGTCGTGAATGTGCGCTCTCAGTCGCGCCAGGAGGTTGAAGGACAGCTTGAATTTCTGCAGGACGTCCACGAAGTCCCGCTCCGGAGGGGGACGGGTTCTCAGTGCGAGCATGCCTTCGCCGGCGCCCGCTGCTCGTTTGCCACCTGAGGTTTAAAAAAAAACATTTTGATGATGTCGCTATATTGTGAGATGCACCCGAAGCTGAGCTGTGAAAATTATTTAGAAAAAAACTTTATGGTTTACTTTCTTTATTTAAAAACTCTTTGCAGCAATGAGAAAGTAAATCATTTTTTATTACATTTTCAAATGTGGATGTTGTCATTGATTTTGCGCTCAAATACTTTTAAATCCGTGTTATAAATCCAGCCAACTACAACACACGCTACTGACCGCCTCCCCTCGACCGGCGCCTCCTCTCCAGCTCCCTGGAAGCGGCGGCGGCGTGCTGCAGCCTGGCGATGAACTTCTCGATGTCGTCGAAGCAGCGGTTGAGGATGGCGATGTCCTGCTCGTATAGGCGCTCGGAGCCGGTGGAGGACGCGTCGTCGCGCTCGCCGCCGGAGCCGCCGCGCTCGCGGCCGCCGCCCAGCTGTGCGGACATTTGCTGGAAACGAGAGGAAAGTAAATATCAAAGCATTTATTTAGAAACTAGAGGAACCTTCACAAACTTCGTCAAATTTTGTTTAAACAAAATACATTAAATCCGACTGACCTGTACCTACCATCAATAAATTTTTCAGAACGATTCCAATGCATCCCAGTTCAATTTAGGAACGAATTTGGTACGAATTTGCGATGCAAGTTTGATCGCGTTAAGAGATGATGGTAAGCCCCCGGATCCACCTGGCAGTACCCATTCACGAGTTGACAGATAATTATAAGCATAAAAATGTGTATTCTAAGAGGTAAGTCTAAGAGATCTGCGCTATGGTAGATTGTTCGTGGTGAGGCTTATCGTCAATCTGTGATTCAGTTCATATAATATGCTGAGGGTCTGGGGAAATACTTGTTACCGAGCATGCTTTTTCTTTTTCACATCTAGTTTTATACAGTCAAAATTTCTCGAAGCCTGATTCTTTTTTTTGATTAATTCAATCTTCAATAAGTTACTAGGATTCGTGCCTTCTGATTAATCCTCCACCATCTATTGCCATTTAAAGCGGACAACCCGCGTGAATGTCATAATCCCGAGGGTAGATCTTTAACTAACAAACATTGACTAGACTTTTATATGAAATCGACGAAAATTGTGCACCAAACACCACGAGCACTCACATTAAGCACGGCATCCCACTGGTTCTTGGTGTACGTGTGGTAAAGCCGCGCCATGTCGCTGCTCGACCCCGACTGTGGGTATCTGTGAGGGTGTCTATCGGAAACACTGCTATCGCATTATCTATCTGATAGCGGACTGTTTACCAAATTACACGGACGTATCGATTATGTGGTCGATTTCATGACAAATCAAATCGATTCAGAAAAAAAAGTTTTCAATTGGCTGGCTAAGTAACATGCATAATACATAAATATTATAATAATATTATAAATGCGAAAGTCTATCTATCTGTCTGTCCTTCTGTTCTACTTTCGTCTAAAACTGTTGGACCGATTTTGATGAAATTTCACATGTGAATGTAGTTTATTTTTTCAACCCCTAAATGATTATGTTGGACGGTAAAACTTGGTATAAAAATTGTGTTTGTTCCGCTTCCACAGAGAAATTCACGCAGGCAAAGCCGCGGATAAAAGCTATATAGTATATAGTAAAAAACGTTACGTGCGTCGACTTGCCTTGAGAAACTCATCCGTTTTTTTTGTCGGTTGGAAATTAACAGGTGAATTGTTAGGGTAAGTTGCACCACGCACTTTGACGTTGACTTTGACATGCGCGCCGCTGATAATTAGACAAAACGGCGAACTTTGACTTAAAGTTAACGTGAAAGTTGACTGGTCAACGGTTACTTCTAGTCAGTGATCGATATTGTATTGTCTTTTCTGCTGATCAAATTGTATGTACCATTGGAAGTACGTGTACCCACTTCTCTAGAAACATCCTAACGCACGTGTGACTAGTATTTAATAATAATCCTAGCTAACAAATGTATCATATTATTTATATTTATAAAATGAACACTTCCTCAGTCATCAATACACTGTGACCTCTCACTATGAGGACTCGAGTAGAGCTATCCGGCAAGCTTGTGTTCAATAGGTTGTTAACAGTAAGTCAATACTTACTGTTAACTGTTAGCCTTTAACTTACGTAAATTATTAGTCAACAAGAAAACTAACTCCGAAATAAGTTCCGAAATGCTAGTAGTTTGTAGCTTTGGTAAACATCATTTAAATTAGAATATGACGTGAAAAAATGCCTGTGAAGGCCTAATTTCTGAAAAAATGATTTGATTTTGATTTTGATAATTCGAGGGGTGATTTTCATATATTTTCTATTATATTAAAGAAACACTTATAAACAACGCAAGCATTTTCCAAGACAACTAAAAAAGTGTTTTAGACATATATTTATTTGAACTTATCAACTCTCCTAACATTGACAAGTGAACTTGGATTGCGAGAGATCCGGCCCCAGTACTTTCTGTCTTCAAGAGATGCGAGAGATCCGGCCCCAGTACTTTCTGTCTTCAAGAGATGCGAGAGATCCGGCCCCAGTACTTTCTGTCTTCAAGTGATGCGAGAGATCCGGCCCCAGTACTTTCTGTCTTCAAGAGATGCGAGAGATCCGGCCCCAGTACTTTCTGTCTTCAAGAGATGCGAGAGATCCGGCCCCAGTACTTTCTGTCTTCAAGAGATGCGAGAGATCCGGCCCCAGTACTTTCTGTCTTCAAAAGATGCGAGAGATCCGGCCCCAGTACTTTCTGTCTTCAAGAGATAAGTTCAAACATACTCTTCCACTTTATACAGTTGAAGACTACTTTATTGTATTGCATAGAGATTTCATGTAAATGGAAATGTTACTAAATGAACTGCACGCAAACGAAGTTGCGGCCACACCTAGGTCAAAATAAAATAAAATATTTTTATTATATTTTCTAAACATAAATTGAATCATGCCGTCCATATGATACGAGTACAAACGCTTGTTGACTTATCAGGTGAGTGATAAGACAATTCACGTTCAGTTTTAGAAACGGTACTTCACCAACAAGGGTAAACGATTTTTAGGGATCCGTAACCAAATGGCAAAAACGGAACCCTTATAGATTCGTCATGTCTGTCTGTCTGCCCGTCCGTCCGTATGTCACAGCCATTTTTTTCCGAAACTATACGTATATAACTATAATATGTATGATGTACATTACTATGTAAACTTCCACCGAAAATTGGTTTGAACGAGATCTTGAAGTAGCTTTTTTATACGTCATAAATCGTAAACCGCAATATATATTTCATTCAAACAACGCAAATATAAAAATATACGAAAATCGATCAACAAGAAAATTTATGTTATGTTACTTGCTGCTACGGAACCCTTCATGGGCGAGTCCGACTCGCACTTGCCCGCTTTTTTTAAACAGGTTTTTCTGTAAACTTTATAATAGACTGTAAAGGAGGCATGGTGAAGTAAATCTATATCTACCGTATCTACATATTTATTGTACCTACATACATAACTGCTTCTAATGTATTAGGTACTCGATTGTGTCTCTTGGAAGAAAGAATGAATAGAATGATCTCATCGAATTTAAAGACGACGGCAGGAAAAATTCAAGAATATTAATTATAAATAACTTTCCAATAAAAAACAAGCAAAAATGTTAGCGTCATGTCAAATTGTTGCATTACTCTAGGTGTACCTAGGATAATAACCCCGTGTCATTGTTGCACACTAATTTATAGCACCATAGGTATATACCTATATAAAAACACGACCCAGATTCAGATAAGTTACTAACATAGCCTTAAGAACATTGTTACTAACATTCACTATGGATTGTGTCCGAAATAAAGAAATTATTATATTATTAAAAAACTTTAGTATCTCTGACAGAAGAGTTCTTCGTATCACACAAAGCTAAGGAGAAATAATTATCTTATCATCTTACCTGCCGTCGCGGTCTCTCCATCTCCCCGTCTCGTTCCCTCTCGCGCTCTCTCTCCCTTTCGATCACGAAGTCTCGGCCACCCTCGCCCGAGCCACCGGAACTCACGCCCCTGCAACAAACACCATTTTGCTAAGGAGCCTCTCTATGGGAGCCTCCTTCGAGGGGTACGGGGAAAAGAGAATTGAAGCGAAACATCACGATAGATTAAAAATTGAGCTCGCTTCTTCGACGTATAATTAATTAGTGCTTTTAACTATATTTTAGAGTTTTGTTGATGTATTTTAGTTTATGTTGATGATTTTTTAAGATCATCATATAGGTATTAGTAACTGTATAAATTGAGTAAGTAGTCCTAACATTAACCCATAATCCATAAATATTAATATATGGAAGCTCATAGTTACCAGAAGGCCTACTACGAAACATACAAATACGTAGCACATTACTGAAGTTATGCTATCTCATTTTTCCATATCATGTGGCATCCCGTCGTGTAAAAAGAGACGACGTGTGGACGCAATGACCTGCTACATGATTTATGTTTCATATTAGCCCCTCAGTTTTCGAAAACAGCTTTTAGATAACATCAGTATCAAACGATGTAACAAATGATGTTACGAAACATTCACGAGTATGAAAATAAAATTTAATTTACTTACTCAAGTAAACCACTGAACAATTGACATTAAAAGTACACACGTCTATATTTAATGAACTCAGAAACAGTTACGTCAATACACAAATTGTTTTTATCTTTGATTAAATTAGAATTTAGATCAATCGATAAATAATTCCTTGATTTCTTTGATACACAAGGAATGTTATATTATAACAAACGCAAGTAATAAATTAAAATTTGCCATAACGAAGTTCTTGGAACAAAAAGTATCATATTAGAGTCATTATCATTTATTTCGAAGTATTTTGTAGTAATGCACATCGAACGTCAACTCATGTCAGTGTCAAACGATATAAAAACAACGGAGCACGCCAAAGCTACAACGCTACAACGTGATGCGTCGTCGCAACGGAGCGCAACTGAGCAATGGGAACGCGCACCCGTAGAAGATTATGAATAATTAAAACTAGAGAACGGACATCAGAATTGAAACCACAATCTTTCCCCGGCTGATTTAGACCACACTTTTTATCTTTATTCCCTAAATTATTCATTCAACTATCGTATTAAATTATTTATCTAAGTATATATTTTGCACCCACATAGAAGTAGCATTCTCTGTATGACCCAACGGTTGACTTGTGCAATGAAGTTAAAATAAATATAAATAAATTACTACAAAGGCCGTACCAGGTGTAGGCAGAAACAGGCAGACCAAACAGATACTTGTGACGAAGGTAGATCATGTGTCACATGCACCGCACTACATGAACTGAGAGATAACATTCCTCAATATCCGAATTATCCTGAGATCGAAGATAATGGCAATCTCCAGAGCAATGTTGTAAGTGCTCCAGTTATGAATCGAAGAGATATTTTAACTGCTTGCGATAAAACGATAAGAAATGATATTAAGAGACATAGAGCCGAGAAACATTGAAATATTTTCAGCACGATGTTGAAGTATGTGCAGCAGGAAGTTGTACACTGCAGTAGACGTGCATGTCATTCTACGTTTACATAAATGATCCAGGCGTGTGTAGAAGATACTCATCCTGTTCAGAAAGGAATAGTTTTCCTCAACTTTTTACTGAACTGGATTACTTGCTCCACAACACTTTCTTTCATGGATGCGGGAGAAGTTCTTTTTGCAAGATTTTATTTAATTTGCAATGTAGGTACCTATGTAAAGGATATATCTATGTTTGTTAGGGTGGAATCTTGAAACTCAATTTTGAAGTAGATATCTTCAAACGATTATAATTTGTGTATATACGATTACAACGATTATAATTTGTGATGAATGGACCACTGGAACACCTGCACTGGACTAATCCCGACGAGGGGATTCCTCAATAGTTAATTCCTCTATGGTTCACAATGAAATAAATGAATTGAATAGTTAATAGCACAGTCATATAATTTTACACGTGACTTTAGTGCCGATGGCAATGCATTATTGTAATAAGTATTAAACTTGATGGCGGCCCATGGTCGGCTGATGAGGGAACTCTGCAACGATTCATTGTATGGATATGTATTTTTTTCTCACGCATTGAATAAAACAAGATGTCACTGACAATTAGAAAAAAAAGCGTCATAAATTACATTTTAGTACAAATATTTTCAGTTCAAGTTCAATTTTAGACAGTACGGTTAATTGAGTATAATTAATTTTTACTTCAACATTTTGAAGTAAAAATTATTAAAAAGGACACGATCTGCAGGTGAAATACTCCTACAGTCAAAAAGCGCAACCTAGCTCAGGATGGAACTAGGAAAAGGTTTCAGAAAATAACGCAGTGGTAAAGTGGTGCTTACACTTCGCAAGCACTTCGATCCCCTGTCGGGTCAAAATAGAAAATGATCTTTTTCTGATTGGCCCGGGTCTTCGATGTATCTATATATGTATTTATTAGTATCCCGTAACTCAAGTCTCGAACTTAATTTGGGGCTAGCCTAATCTGTGTGATTTGTCCTAATATATTTATTTATTTAACTAATTCCTCACTTGAGCGCGTTGAGCTCCTCGACCAGCGCCTGCGCGCCCACGTCATGGCACTGGAAGATGTGTAGCTCCCGCCGCGGAGCGCCGCCGTGCGCGTCCGGCGCGCCCACCACGAACGCCAGCACGTTGTTGTACAGCTCGGCCGGCTCCGGCGACGTGAACGCCGTCGGCGAGTGCACCCACGACGCCGGGAACCGCTCCATTATTGACTGAGAATGGAAACGAAGTTTATTGGTCTTGGATGTTTATCTATATATGTATATGTTATAAAATATAGTATCGTTGAGTTATCCCGTAACACAAGTCTAGAACTTACTTTAGGACTAGCTCAATCTGTGTGATTTGTCCTAATATATTTATATTTATTATGTATTTCCAATTTAATCGCATAAAATATAGTATAAAAATCATATATAATTTATGTTGTAATGAAAGTCATGTCCTTTGGGCGACTTGAAGAAAATTTGACACCAGTGTTACAACACACAACACACTCGAATAATCAATAATAAATTTCTAATTCATATTTTGGAGTTTAGTTGGAGCACGACTGATTGATTAGAACATATTTTAAAGACAAGTGAAAAGTCAGGGATCTTGCATCTTACTCTATAACTACAAGAAAAGGAGATCTTCAAGCAAGCGTATGGTAACAACCGTGACCTCACCCCAGTTTCGTAATCCATGACTAGCACCCACTGCCCCTCCAGGCACAACTGCATCTTCTGGCTCCATATTCCTGAAACAGGGAATAAAATAAAGGATAACAACAAATCACATACATTTTATGCTTATGTTTACAAATTTTGAAATAAACAAGTGAGAAAAAAAATTACCACTAGTTCTATCATAAAATTGTTTAGAACAGGGGAGACTGAAGAGAACGTACGAGAACTAAGTAGAACTATTCAATAGAATTAAAACAAATTATTAGCAAGTCTCTCAAGGGTTCTGACTCTCTCATAAACCTTTATATAATAAGCTAAGTTTTTCAAAAATATTTCATAAGATAAAAAATAAAGCTTATGACATGCGGTACCGACTCCGCGTAATGGATACGGGTAGGCGGATGATGATTCTGAAGCACATAATGAAATTACTTCAGTTTGATAATCTTGTGCCGGGTCACAGTGAAGGTGGCCAACGCGTACACTTGTTCGCCCCCCACCCCTATCCTCACGGACACCACCAGCTCCGCAAGTCTTACCATTGGTCTTCTCCAGCTGCAGCAGCCGCCTCATGCCGTCGGCCGGGTACACGATGCCGGTCTCCCGGGTCACGGTGAAGGTGGCCAGGTGCTCCAGCACGTAAGCCGCGCGCTCCTCCCCCCGGCCCCCGTCGCGGCCCTCACCGCCACGCAGACCCGCCAGCTCATCGAACTCGTCGAGCGCACGTTGGGCACTCCTGGAAGTGGAGTAAAGAGACTGTGAGAATGATTTATATTATCCTAAGTTGGAATTTCACTTAAAAATTTGATGGAATGCATTAAAGGGAAAGTATTATGAATTAGAAATATAGGAGCAATATAGACTTATATAAAACTTTTGACACCGAAAAAGAATCGTTGTAGGATTTTCCAGGAATTGAAGAAATATATTTACCTGGAAGTCCCGCTTCCTGCGCTTCTGAGCGCCATCTTGTCTCCCGCGTGACGTCACGCTGAACCCATCACACCTGATTGCAGTCTCCTCGTACACCAGTCACCTGGAAGATAAAGTAAGTTTTAATCACAAAACTTGCGAAGATAGATAATGTAACAGAAACAGTTCAGCCGGGAACAAATCAAAATAATCATAACTTAAAATGGATGAAAATGGAATCCAAATAAATAGGATGTCGAGATCATTTTTCTAAGGAACGCGCGAGGTGATTTTAAAAAAATAAATAAACTGAATAAACTATCAGCAGTAAAAAGATCTTGCTCGTAAATAATTAATTGCATTCAAACGAAATGACTGTCGCCCAATATTTGAGGTGTTTCCATATCTATAAGTTCCATATCTCAATCCGCGAGACCGACTCGCACTTGACCAATTTTTTGTTATCTTCAGTCCCAAACCGGCTATATAGGATAGGATAGACCCTAAGTCGCTCGCGCATTATCGTGATAACAATTTATTTTTACCTGGTTTGTATCCACACAGCAGCGTGATACGGTTCATAGCTATGATTATTAGCACAGGTGCGTGTCAGTGTAGGTTTTCTTGAAAAGATAAAGAAATCTCGCTAATTTATTCAATATGTTGAATCACAAAAATATTTAAATTTAAAAGCAACAAGGTCCTGTTTGTTACCCATCGAAGCAGAGGCTGCAGGGCCCTTGATACGGATGATATTTTGACGTGAAAACAGCGTGTTTTGTAGTTGTAGTTTAGAAACTATGACACCAAGCCAATTGCCAATCATTCACACTATTACTTTTATCACTTATCGAAATCGAAATGGCATTTGAAATGTGTGAATTGCTATATTAGAAATGTGGAAACATTTGCCACAATCAGGTGCGTGCGACAGTGCGCGGCTTTCTATTTACCAATTTGAGTGTACCGAGTGTGAGTGAAACTGGCCACATAGCTGCGGAGGAAAGTGCGAGTGCGGAGCGAATGTTGAGCAGGCGACGAGACCCGGGCGGCGAGGCTTGTATGCTAATGGGGCTCCACTTACGTGGTAGTAAAATTACACTTCATTAAGTTTGTTCATAATTTTATACTTTATGCATAATTAGGAAAACCTTGCAAGGCTTGAACAAATAGAAACGTATCCGTCCCACACCCGCCCCCGCCAGCCACCGCGCAATCACTGCGTAATTTACGAGTTACATCAGGTGACTCATCCATCGCCAGGCAATGTGGGGAGCGTTGCCTTGTATAGCACGACTCTTCGTCGAAAAATCATTCTGTATAACACTTGGCGAAACAAAATTATTCTACTAGTTGTTGTCAAAGTTAACTCGTGGGATCGTGTAGGTACAAAACATTTGTACTGGCGATAATAACTCCTTTGCCTTTACTTGACAAATCATTGTCTTTTGTTTTTCTTTCACCAAAGACACTTTCCTTCTATATCTTCTATTACACTAATAAATACTTAGTATAAATACAACAATAATCAGTACCTATACCGAGTATAAACAAAGTCGCCGCCACCTCTATTTGTTTCTAAGCTTTGTTTCATTATCGAAATCAACGCATCCACTCAACGGAATGCAGTTCTGACTGTTATTTAGATAGTTTATCAAGAAAGATTAGCATAAAACATACAAAACAGCCTAAAAGCTGGGTCGCTAGTAATAAATTAAAAAACCAATCGCGGCGGCCCCTACCCGAATGGTGAACAGATGGCATTCTGATGAGATGAGAAATTAAAATATTAATAATTACTTGTTACTCACACAGTATTAAAAATTTGGTGCAACAGAGACTCAAATAAACCTATTCACAATAGCAGTGAGCGTCCCGCGGGACGTGGCGGCCGCGGCGCAGACATCAACGCGCCGCGCGACATCCTCAGTGCACGTGTGGCCCTCGAGCTGACTTACTGTACCTTCTCTTATTTCAGGGCATTTTCACTTGTGTTTGTATTCTTAATTCTAATGCTGTTTGCTTAGTGTAGGCGGAAAAGGTCCTTGAAAAATGGAACAGTAACAACTTTTTACCAACAAATAATTCTGAGTTCACCCTTGTCTTGGGAATAAACATGTTTTATATGTGCTAGCGACGTCAAGGGGTCATTTATATATATGTAAACTGTCTCGAATAAATTGTCCGAATCACTATGAAAACTGTATCAAAATCCGTTAGGTAAAGAAATTATAAAGAATAAAGCTTAGAAACAGACAGAAGCTGAGGGAAACTTTGTTTCATTGTACAATTAAATGTAGTGACAACAAAGTGACGGTAATTTTAAAACGGTGTTAATAAATGATTCATCTGTTTATTTCTTTTATTTAAATAAAAAATCGTAAAAGTCTAAAGAAGTACGTCCGCTTGCTAATACACGATGAAGTCAGCGCTCAATAAACGAATAAAGAGCGATAACAATGTCCTCAGTCGTGGGGTTAGCTCGTGAGGTTTGTGTGGAGTTTGCGATCCCGCGGACAATCTGCGCGTTATCTAACAACCGCATTTTTGTTTTATCTACTTTTATAGATGCCACAAAATAACTACCTATATTAGTATGTAACTTATATACTTCATATGTATTTTCCTGTATTCATTAAAAAACGAATATGCTATATATTTGGCAAAATCCTCATTTCCTCCAGCTCCGCTGTCTGCGAATGAAAATAATCTTTTTTATAAGTACTTATTTACTATCAACGTTTTTCCTCTCACTGCTGAGGAGAGGTTTCCCTTTCACCTTCCAAGTTATTAGGATTACCTAAACCTGGTACTTAGATATGTATTGAAAAACTATACCCTGTTTATTTATTAAAGTACCTATAGGTACCCTTAATCTGAGCATATACCCTAGAAACAGAATATGTTTAGTTAGGACACAGTGTTCTGAATTGGGCGCGTCATCTTGTGTCGTGATTTTGTGATGTTTTACAATTTGTTTCACAACAACTCCACTGGCGTGCGAGCCCAAATATTGACAATATTTGTGAACCAGAAGTATGTGCGGTTACCGCGACGTCGGCCGGCGACCTTCACCACATTCCTCGAGCGCCCGCCGCAGGCAGCCTACATTACTGCGCTAGGAAAAACTAGGCAAATAACACATTCTGTCAAACGGAAAGAAGAATATATTATCCCATTATTCCTATACATATCTATTTGAATTTATGATTTGTAAATTTTACACCTGTGGCAAGAGCTGGTGGGGAATTATTTTTATTTACTTTATCTCATTTATTCTTACATTTTCTATGGAAATATGCCAATCATACTAGCCAATTTAGAAACTAAGTACCTAGTTAGTGATGCTAAACGATAACTGATGCAAAGTTGTGCCGATTGAGAAACTCAACTAACAGATAAATAAATGGGTCGACCAAAGCACAACGTGACGCGCTGCACGTTACGACACTTCGCCCGATAACATCTTCAGCAATAATTATCACCTACGATAAGGTTGTAACTGGAGGTTTGGGGGGCGGGGGGCGGAGGGCGGAGGACGCGGGAGGGGGGCGTAGGAATGTGTGACGTCACAGCGGCGAGGCGAGCCGTGTGAGTCAGGCATACATGTGGATTGTGGAAACCATCGGCGATTTAGAAAAATATTTCTTAAATGATTGAAAAAATTATATAAGTGACCAAGATAATATAATTCTTGAACAAAACATAAAACGGATCGTTGGTCATTTTAAATCAAATTGATCGATTACTGTTTTTGAGATCTATCTGGGTTTATTTCTAAAGATTTGACACATTGGTACAGTCGACAGCACATCAATCTAGGTATCGAAATTCATGGCAGGGTTATTACCATAGCTTAAGTGTTCCGTGCAGGGTAATTTGATGTATGGTTGACTGTACATCTCAAGGAATGCCAAGCTTTTACTCTTTAAAGTCGTCGGCTGTTCGCGAAACCTCGAAAACTACTTCAAACATTTAATTTTACAGATTAAATACATAGTGTGATTTCTGGGGTTTAGGTATATAATTTATTATGTATTTATCCGAGCCTAGTGTACATAATAAAAACGAAAGAGATTTGCGAAAACTCAGTTTCAGCGAATACCCAACAAACAGTATCTGCGCGGCGTCGTGGACTGCTCGCTGCAGGTCGCAGGTTGCTGTTGCATTCCGCGATGATGCGTCATCGATCGTTATTGCAGAACGGATTCACTGCATTCCCTTCTGTTGCAACGTTCTTTGCCAACTCGTTTGGAGAAATGTTCACTTCCTTGTTCCGAAATAAGAGGAGATTGGCATCAACGAATTGCCGAAAACGGAGAATCATAAATTATAAATGGCCTTTCTAGCAGAGGGTCACAAAAACATTTTGTTAAAAAAATGCATAAGCAGGTACATTCGTGTATAATTTGAATGTACAGATCAAATTAAAAACAAAACAAACAAATTCCTCTATGTAACTCGCTGTGATAGTTACTTGGAATAAATAAAGACAACAGATAGAATGAGAGAGTATGCATCGTGAAGCTGCGGTAGACATACAAGTGAACACATATAATTTGACTAGCGGCGAGTCCCGGCGTCGCTCGAGTAAAAACATAATAAATTATACACCTAAATCTTCCTCAGGAATCACACTATCTATTGGTGAAAACAGCATGAAAGTTCGTACGGTAGTTTTTGAGTTTATCACAAACAGACAGACAGACGCGGCAGAGGACTTTATTCTATTTTATGTAAGTATAATGTATGAAATACCTAATAGCAAACTTTGTTTTGCTGCGGATTCTGTTATAAAGTACTTTGCTCTCGAGATAAGATTACCGCAACTTATCCTGCCCGGCAGTATGACTCAGGAAATTAAACAATGGGACTTACTAATAATGTCCGAGTATTTATATAAATCATACACAGCGTCTATGACATCGTACGTATTTTTGCGATGGAAAAAATGAAAAAAAAAATTAAATATTTATTCTACAGGAAAATAAAATGACCTATTTCGTGCCCTTATATTCATTTTTGAGTTGAAAATCGCAAAAGACTTCCAGTAAACATCAAACTCAAAGAGACACACACACATGCTACAAATATACCTCTAAATTGATAATATTTCTCCACCGACAGGATTTAGCATCATTACGAGTTAAGATTTAAATAAAAAGAAAAGGCTCCTTTACGATTACCATCCTAAGACGGTAATGAATCTATTTCTTGCACTGCTGCTATCGGCATAACTAATACAATTGTCAATGAATGCTTCACACATGCAAGAGTTACGTGTTAGTGCGTAATTAATGATTGTGCAAGCGATCGAACACGGGAGCCCGCGCGAAGTCAACTCGTGATGGTCGTCTTTGTACTCTTTGCTCGTGACGCTGACAAACCTGTATATGGAGCATTATTAGGGATTTGTTGAGATTGCTGACGCAGCAAAATTCGATACCTAACAGAGTACAGGCTACCAGTCCTTAGTCTGTTTTGCTTGTGATGATTTATTTAATTTTACTTTCACTACATGGCCGTGATGTATAATTCCTTTGAAACCTGAAACGAGACATTCTATACATACGTCTACAATGGATTTGGTCCACAAATGACTGGATCTCCATTGTCCCTGGCTAAGCAATTATTAATAGACAACACTCAACGGCCTACAATAAGCCCTAAGTTTTGTCATTAGTCCGATTGACATAATGATAGAAACGATCAAACTCATCAGCGATCGCAACAACGCTCCACATGTATTATTTTTCGACGCTAATGGCAGCTTAAGTCGTCGGCGAGTCGTCAAGAATCCGCAATGGTAATCATGTATTGGAATGCGCTCGCGGATGTCAGCTCGGCGACATTGAAATTATAGTATTCCGCGCCGGTCGGCGGCGTGGTTGATGGTCCGTCTGGCCCAATTTTATGTAGATTACATGTCCGAGTTACGAGAGGTACTGTTACACTTAGGTGTCTAGTTTTCACTCTCAAATTTTCTTCTAGCAAATATTCTTGTTCTATAGGAGTTCATCTCAAATTCTCAGTTCCATCTATAAAAGAAAGATCATCATCAGATATCATATAATAGGTATCATTCTTTGTTGGTATAATTGTCTTGTTCTTGGTTTTTCTGTGAGGAAAAGGTATTCCCTAAGGGAGTCCCTCCTTCTTCAACTTTCCTTCACGATTTTTTTTATTAAGATGACACTACAGAATCGACACGACAACATTCGGTCATTGTATATGCGTCACAATCACAATCAGAATATAGACATGTTGATATCGCGTTCTCTTGATAAGTGCAGATTAACCACTGCGGATAGGTGCATAGCGTATGCTCATGTTGGGAGTAATAAACTTTAGTCGGGCATTTGCTGAGAGAGATCTTTATCTTCCAAATCTGTCAAATACGAGGACCCAAAAGTAAAAGGAATCGAGCTGTCACAGAGCGTGTAAATACATTGTTCGACATCATGTCCATTAAGGTCACTTCTTCTTATATCTGTATACTTATATGTATATTATATCTGTATATTTTTGAATTGGATAAACTTCAATATTATGCAATTCCATAGTTTCTTTTAATGCCGTAACACTACGCCAGGATTGTTATATGTCGAATAAAATGACCCTCAAAGGGCATTCTCACACCGGTTTCGACTTATAGTTATAGACTTTCACCGCAGTCCATTACATACCTGTTTGTCGGGAGCTGGTTATTTGCGTTTTTTCATTAGCTGATGATATATAATAGCTTATAATGGTTGTTTCAAAATTCTCGATTCTTAAGATTCATCATCAGAAAATATGGTGTTGTTATTATTCAAATAGTCGTCTTGTAATTTGAGAATTTTCTGCAGAAATTCTTCAGATTCATATTTCTTTTTATGGTCGATTGCAAAACATTTTTCGCTATAATTATTTGCATAAAATACTTTACCATAGTAGGTAGTACTTATGAAAAATATTATTAGAATTTCAGAAAGGCTTTTTCTTCAAAGCTCAGTTCTCGCTTCTAACCGTCTATTTATTACCGTTCATATTCAAAGTGCAGCTAAAAACCTTCCACTCGATTGGAAGTATTCCTCTTGTAATTCAGATCACGTCCACTGCCGGAACTCCTTACATGTGACGTTTCCGACCATCATTTGTCTGTATGTACAGTGGACTGTAAGTATATTTGTTTATTTGGAACTGTACAACAATGCAAGTCCGTTGAAGTAAAATTAAATGTCGAGCTTGATCTACTGACCATTGTATTAGCACCATTTGAGGAACAATTTTATGGTTATGTCATCAATAACAGTTATCATAATATGTTTTCTTTGTTAGAACTTTGGTATCATGTAGGATTGGTGTGCGATAAATAATTATACATATACAATTTGACTTTAGCTCTGTACAAAGAGAGCTGGCGCAAAATAAACAATACTAAAAATTCTACTATCGGCTAAAATCCTCATTGGGTCGCTGAGCCGCAAGGAAGTAAGTAGGTATGTGCGGAGTAAACATAAAATGTGGGTTAATGTGACTTTTCATATTAGTTTCATAAACGAGCTGTTCGTAGATTTTTTTCCACAGCTAAAAATGCGCCGAAATGAACCAATCCCTAAAACCTTTGTAAACTGAAACTGTGTTTTGTAGAACAGAATGAACTGAGCACACAGTACAGCTAATGCTATTGTTTCCGAACTAGATTATCAGTGTTGTTGAAGAGTTTTAGTTTACTGATAAACGTTTTATCAGAGCGATTAGCACCATTGTTGATAGTGCCTTTGGTTGATACAAAATTTACAACTTACTAAGTTAATAACAGTAAAATAATGAATATAATTGATTGGAATGATAATAATTTATTGAATTTTAACTGACTAACTCTTAGTTTTGCAGAAACATTTGAACACGTTTTATTTCTTCACTGTCGGGTCACCAGTCTACGATTATGCTAGAATTCTTACGTACTGGACATTAACAAGCATATTATAAATAATACGCATAATCGAAATCAATACTATACACAAGACAAAACTGACTTTGTATTGTTTGATTGTATGAACCGTAGTAATGAATGACTGATGGGTGCGTCTTGCCACGTAATTTTTTAGTGAGAACTTTGCGATGTAACTCGCTTGAATGCGGGCGAGGCACAAGTGCTAATGGACGTCTCTATTAGCAATTGAATTTTGATGAAGAAACGTTAACATATCCTTTATGAACTACCTAATATAGATTGAGATAGTATAAATGTACAAATAGTGGGGATAACGTAGGAAATTTAAAAGCAATCCAATGAAGAATTTCAATGGTGTCTTCTAGAATCTTTCAAAGGTCTTCTAGAATTTTTGGGTGGTCAGTGTACTAAGTAAAGAAAGCTGATATATAACGAGTAATTTAACATGTGAGCGTGAGTAGTGTGGGGAGCGATGCGAGTACATGATCGGAGCAACGACCGTCGCGCCGCGGCATCTAGCGGCCCTCGCCGGCAACCGCAGCGGCTATGATCTTCGCAGTTTTTTTACTAATATTTCCTAAATTCTCACCCTCAAAACTACTTCCATTGGTTAACATAAACTATGATACTCAACTATTAACAAAAAGCTATAATACAGCTATACTACTAACTACCTGCATCTATTAATATCATTATGTGTCTATTGAAACAATCACAAACAATGCTACACTTATGGTACGTCGATACATATGGCTGCGTGCAGTTGGATCAACTGACTAAGTCTTCAAGCTGACCAATAGTCAGGTAGGGGCCTCGTGGGAGCGATTTTCTATAGCACCAGGGAATGTGGGACCGCGGGAAAGTAAACGTTGGCAGCTCTCTACGGCGCCCTAAATCCCAATACGAGCCCTTTCTCATTTTACATAGGTTCAATCTAAAAAGAGGAAGTGCCTTCCGATCTACTCACCCTTAGAAATGCGTTTCCAAAACGGCAACTCCTCGTTTTATTTAGATATTGAACACTTCACTCGCGTAGTATGCGGCAGATCGGCGTTTCGGTGTACACTGGAGGCCACGGTGCGAGGCAGCCCCCACCTCTCACACCTGAACAGAACCTGCACAGGTGTGGCGTGGTGCGGGGGCGCGGGGGGTGTGCGATCGGAGCCTCCGCGGTGAGCGCGGGCGGCGGTCAGTCTCGGCCCGAGTGCGACTTCGAGCACGTGCGTCAGCGAACAAAATGTCCGCGAACGGATCGGCGGCGACTGAGCCGCGGCTGTGCCACGTGCGAAAAATACCAGACTTCGACGGCTATGGATTCAATTTGCATGCGGAAAAGGGAAAACCCGGCCAATACATAGGAAAAGTCGACGAGGGCTCTCCGGCCGAGGCCGCGGGCCTGCGTCGCGGAGACCGCATCCTCGAGGTGAACGGACACAGCATCGCCGGCGAGACGCACAAGCAGGTCGTCTCGCGGATCAAGGAGCGGCCCGAGGATGCGGAGCTGTTGGTCGTTGCGCTGGCGCCGGGAGAGGTGATGCCGGACCTGGACGCGGTCCCGGCGCAGACGCAACCTGACCGGTCGCCGGTGCCAGCCCGTGAGAGCCCTCCGCCCGCTGCCGAGCCGCCGCGACTCAACCTCCAGATGACCGCGGCCGAGATGCGCGCGCATCTCGCCGCTAAAAAGAAGATCGACCCCAAAAAAGTGCCGATGGACCTCAAGTCCAAATTTGACATCGTCAAGAAACTCTGAGAGTCACTTCGGTTTGTGAATAGTACCTGTGAGTGTAGTGACCGGTCGGTGGTGTCGCGTGCCGTTGTTGTTGTTCATAGATACGTGCATCTGTACATAATGGCCGAAGTGGCTCGGATGATGTTATTACGGCTGCCGTGAAGGCTGTGCGGCGCTCGCCCCGCGCCCCCTAACCCGCGCGCCGCGGCACACGGACGTTGTTGCCAACTATCGCGCTGCGACACCGATAGCTTCTCACACGATTATCGCATAAAGTACACAAAATGGAACAATGACATCGATAGCGCAGGTGCGGACGCTGCGCTTCGCCGCGCAGCGCGTGTTGCGCGCTCGTGTGACCCGCCCTTAATGTATTTTGATTAGAATGACATATATCCACATTTAATTGACGTCTGTTGTCGTTGCAAAAATTATGCTAATTATTTATTTGCGCACAAAACACACTAATTTGCTGTGTGAGCTGAAATCTAGAACCACGTGAGAGTATTTATGACAAAGTGACAGCTGTCATTCTAATCCACAACTGGACGATTGTTCTGCCGCTTCATGCTGCGGCCATCTCGGCGCTCACTATTTTTATTGTATAATAAAATGATGCCTGTTTTTAATTGCCATGAGAACTGTACATAATTAGTACCTAACGATTGAGTTTATTGAATAGTATGTATATTTATTGTATGTAATAAAATGCAATTGTTTGAGTTTTAATTAATTGTGATTATCTAAATGTGTAGTTTAGAGTAACATTTTTTAAGTGCAATTTTGTTGGATCATGAATTAAACACATTCTACAAACGACCGAGACTTGTGATTTGTCTAAGCCGGTTCCACACTGACCTCACGCACGACAGGATGCGCCGTGCCCTTCACCGTAAACGGGTTTGACATACTTGTAACTTGTGTCAAAATAAGAAAATGTTGATGCAGTGATCTCATAACATACCTAGTTAACATTAAGAAAGCTTTTTGATGGTACGGAAATTACAATTTCTCTTTAGATATAAAATTTCACTATTTCAAATCATAGTCTAATTAATTATCAGATATTCGCGTGTGTTAAGTAAATGTACAGTACCGTTTAAATACTGTATTTCTGTATACCCAGTCTAAGTAAATAGACTTCTGGAAAGGGAATTAATTAAATTCATAAAAAATAAGTACCTAGGTGATACTAGCAGGTGTTACTAACACCTGGGTGATCCAACTTTAATTCACAAACGCACTAACATCTGATTTGACATTTAAAAATCACGATTTGTGTAATTTTGATTGTATATAGTCATTTTTTTACCATAGTTTTGATATATTTGCTTAGTTAGCAATCTTATCAACATCATATCATAATGAGGCATTGTCAATCGTTAGCGATAACATTTGATCATGGTCAATTTTATTTAGTTTCTATTTCATTCTTTGTTTATTAAATTATATATTATTTTTTGCTCCGATATCCTATTACAGTACCTAACATTCTGAGGTACCTAACGAGAACGGTGACAACATTAAAAGACCATTACTTCAATGAACTGTGATCTGAACTGAGGTCTTCAAAAAGGGCGTGAAAATATTCATGTGAACCCCGTGTTGTAGAGTCCACAGGTCGTAGTGACCATTCCCACCAGATGGCCTGGGATGTTTGCTTAGTAGAGTACCTAATATAAACATTTTACATTTCCTAGAATTTAATGCATTGCAATTAAGCTAAATTTTATAATTATGTAAAAGCATATAAGATATGGTGGATATATATACCTATATACTAATGTGATTATGTTACCTAAAACAGAACAGTAGCCAGTATCGCTATCACATCGATCGAGATCGTGCGCCTTGATAAACAATTCAATCGGAATTCCTAGACTGACCTTCAAAGTTACACGTAGATAACATAATTCTATATTGTTCATATGATTAAATCCCCTCCATTAAGTAGCTAGGTTTTCCTAATATCTACATAAATATACAGCTAAGTACCTAAAAGGTAATGCTTCAAAGGCACTTTTTGTAATTAGAAGTTCAGATTCAATACGATTAGTATTAATTCGATTAAAACTTTCGTTTTCATTTATTAGTTTCAACATTAAATTAAAGACAGACGGACGGACGGCGGATGGATGTGATGAAAACTGCCGGACGTCTGGTGAAACTTCACGAATGATCGATCAAATTCGATGCTCACAAATTAATTTATATGTATCCTATGATAATTTGTTACTTTGTATCGAAAAAAATGTATTTTTTTATGTTTTGCACATGTATGTAATTATTTTGCGAAACTTTCAGTTACATATGCAACTTGGACGAGTTTCGTTATTTATCTAATTATACTATTTAAGATGTATTATAATATTTAACAATTGCGCAAAAGAGGCAAGTCTTGTCCGCTAGTGGGACCCAACGCATAATAATAGGCTGGTTGATAGATAAAGTGTTTACCTACGTAAATCTATCTTAAAACACAATTTAGATATTTACAGAATAGGTTGAAGGAAAACTTTGCAATATATGCTCGCGCGTGATGTCATACCTATATAATGAGTCATAAAACAGCCTTGCTAACACGCATTGTAATACGAACCACGTTTATTGGAAAGGCCGGTAGTGTCGTCGCATAAATCTTACTGATACCCTCTAAACATACAACAATTATTAACATTATTTTGCATTCAAAATGAAGAGGCGAAATGTTCGCTAAATTGGGGCAAGTTCTGGACTCTCGAACATAGTGCAGATTTGGATGTGCATTCAATTAATCAGATGCATCATAATTTAATGTCACATCATATCGAGCTGAACCTACGGTCAATCAATATTTCATAATATTAGGAACCTGGAATTCTTCAACTTTAAAAATTAAAAGAAACAAATCACCCACATAAATTGTTGGACATAAATAGGAAGCAGATGGGTCCAAATGTCATTTCGGCCCTCTGTTATACCTGTTCAAGCCAGTTCATGCTAATTTATCAAAGAAAGTCTTCTGTTCGATTGTTTGTATTGATTAAATAATTATTTTTTGTAATAAATGTAAAAGTCTCCTGTAAGCGACATTTGAGCTCAAGGCAGGCTGATCGATGAGGCCTGTGTTTTCAACAATGGCGGCAATTATAATAATGATGGCAGTCAGCGGACGTCATCGTCACTTGCAGGTTGAATGCCGCTGCGAGGACAGACCAAGGCCTGCTAACAACATTTGTTATCTTTACAATCAGAATTAAAAATAATGATAACGAACTAAACCGTAAATAAAACTAGTGGCTCTGTGAGGCAGAGCTCGCAAGCTGACGAGTACCTATCGAGATGGTAGATGGAAATAACTTTTCACACCATATGTTTTCATGAAATATTATCTTGGATGATGTTCGTTCCGATAATAGTTTTAATCTTCTTCCTCCTCTATCCTGGCCATCAAAATCGAAGGGCTCCAAGAATGGAGCCAAAAATGATTTGGTACCTATATCTGTGAATGTAAGTATCCGACAAATAGGTGACGCTGAACCTACATACAACTACTTACGATAACCGATACGATTAAAATATATGTATATATATATATAATACCTACTTAGTCACATTACTTAGATTAATCAAAGTTATTTGTAATACTTCCGGATGTAAATTGTCTTGAAAAGGGCTGAAATGCATGAAATTACATGAAGGAGCAATAAGAACTTAATTTAATGAGGTTTTACAACGTCGCAATCCTCTGACTACAAGCTCGTCGAGTAAAGATTAGGTATATTGTATATAAAAAGCTTCTGTGACTTGTGGCTAACACACATTTTCTAAACAAAGGTAGGCAAGGACGCTCGATTAAATTCTCTTTAAAAAAAAATCTAGATCAAAATCGGTTTAGTTGTTTGGCTGCTACGATGCTACGGACAGACATCAGGACGGACAGACCTCCTTAGGTACGTCGACCTGTGATAATATTGAACTCTTCTTTTCGGATGTCCAAACTTTGAATGAATTTTAAATCTATTGTCAGGTTCATTGAATCACGCTGATTGTTATCAACGATGACATGTTTTGTTTTGTTATTGTCGTCAAAGCTACCTTCGATATTACAGGGAAGGATAAAGTATATGCGCGTAAATTGAAAGTTTCTGACGAGGATAAGTATTAGGTACTAGTCCTTCGATTATAGCAAGAATCAGTACTTAACTTTCTGTGAAATATTATAATCAATGCTTTTTAATATATTTTCTGTTTTTAGCTTTAGATGTTAGGTTTTTTAGTCATTTTGAATATTTAAATCAAACTTACGTTAAAACGTGAATCACAGATAAAAACAGCGTGAGTCACCGATTAACGTCACACTTACCTACTTACTATCAATTGTTTTTACTTTTAGATTGTTGGATGTCATCTCGGACGATATCGTGACGACGCACGGTTTCAGCCCACTCTAACAGCTGAGAGGAGACGGTATACGACGTACACCTATCTTGTACTAATTCACTAAAATAAAAGTATGTTTTTATTTTTATACTTAGTCCTTATTTTTAATGGATCAAAATCTGCACATTTTTTAGATGAGGTAGTTAATTTACACGGATGGTAAAATCTTAAATAATATGGCAAATACCCGGCAGTAGTTTAGGTGGAAACTTTTTGGGGCTTATTCCTGCAGGTCCTGTTAGAGAGCTCTTTGTCTATTAAAGATGAAATAATGATGAAGTAATGCCATTGATCAAGTCACCACAGTCAACAGACTACCAGATGTCATTATGATTAGGTGAGGTGATATTCAGTGATACACATCCAAATTTACACATTATTAATATTAGTGAATATAGAAGAAGAACAACAGTTGAGGCGCTATTGAGTCTCAAACATATAAATTTTCGCATTAATAATATTAATGAGATAAGTAGGATTACTATTGTGGTTGATTGCAGAAATCATTATTGTTATCAGTCCTATTTACACGCGCAGCAAACGCGCGACGGTCACCAAACACGTTATCGCGATGATAACTCGGCCATGTCCTGCCCGCATACCACGTTACAACCAATTATTTCGCTAATTATGGTATTATTAGGATTCTTTAGTAAATGCACATCGCTAAAATTGTGTAAAATTCCTAGTCGAAAAGTTGCTCAAAACAGACTAAATTAGAACGCAGACTTCAAAAGGGTCTAGACTTGGATCTTGTAATGCTGAAGTGGTAAACAATAAAACTGGACACAAACCATCACCAAGACCTGCCAGCAGCCTCCAGACAAAGTAACAACCTGCAATCATACGCAACATCACTTATTTTTATAATTCTCATTTTTTCAATTGAATTCTTTTCAGCAATCAATTGCTATTAAACTTCATTAATGTTGATAACGTGTATAATTTTAGTGAACGTATGATTTTGTCCGCAGAGGTAAAGCTAAACGTACATAATGTTCTGTGTTTTATTGCGCTTTACAATGCTATGCCGTGTGGGCGCAGGTTTTTGCTTACCCAAGTCTTTACCTGTAGGTAGATCACTACGGTAAAGAGTTGTTATTCATCCTTACATATTACAGAGTCCTCTGCCACGTCTGTCTGTCTGTTCGCGATAAACTCAAAAATTATTGATTTTCATGCGGTTTTCACCAATAGTGTGATTCCTTAGAAAGGTTTAGGAGTATAATTTATTATGTTTTTACCCGAGCGATGCTGGATAAAACATGTCTCTAAATCCAAGTCTTGTCACAGAGTGATATATAATGTGTATATATAAATTTCAAACTATTCTCGAGTGAGATCTCAAAATAGTGAGAGATAACGGTTCCGATTTTACAAAATTTTAAAACATTGCGCACTACTTTATAAAATTTGAAGCTGTAAGTACAACGAAAAATAGGTAAGTTTTATAAGCATTGAGCACCTAACTACAAACAATAATGAGTATCGTCACGTATCTTGCAGTCAACAACACATTTATCTACTCGTAATTTATAGCAAATGCATCTTTACATGCATTTCTTGTAGCCATCCTGAAACGAAGTGCAAACTGCACACGTGCAACAAATTGCAACTGTTAGTGTTGTGGCGTCCTTGCGCTCTGTGAATGTTATCTCCAACAATAACTTGGTAATTTCCTATTGTGTTGTCAGGGCCCGCATCCGATGTGAAGCGTGTTGGCGGTAATTGTAGTCTGTTTACATCATTTCCCATGTTTCATGAGTTTCATGTCGTGCATGTCTGTGAAGCATGCCTAGCGACTGAATGTGCTTTTTTATTTTACTAGCTGCATCTCGGGGTTCCGCATGTGCAGGTAAGTATTTGGCGTAATTGACAAATAAACATTGATAACTGGACCCGCGCGTGGGGCCTTTCAAAATCTATGGATAATCATAATTTCCTATAATCATTTTTATGAAAAAATAAAAAAACTTTTTTTTACGGAAAAAACAATTTGGTTTTTCTTTTCGAACTTTCAGCGCTAAGCAGCCGCATATTATTACTTATTTTGAAGGCAGCTATAGTTTTTTATATGGATTTGCCCATCGGGCCAGACCAACTGTCCACAAATAAGGGTACATTTGGTCCACGTCTTCCGGACGAATATTACCATAGCTTACATAGAAAGTAGTTTTGCCCATGGACCAGATTTTGAGCAGCCCAATTGTCCCTTCACTCGATTAATCAAATGCCTCAACTGCGGTATCACTTAGATCGTGTGCGATTCCTACTATGAGCAAATATTCTCTTGTTCTTATTGTATAAATTATGATTTCTATAAGATACTTGTCGATACTTGTAGATATTGGTCTCTGAAGATACTTGTCGGTCGCCATCTGGCGGGCAGAGCAAAGCTGAATGCATTCAGTTTGTTCCTTAGCTTGAAGCGTTTACATTTTATTTCCATTGTATCCGGTCTGTCTTCTGTTCAGTTCTGTAAGTTATTAATTAATTTGATGTGTCAAATGTAAATTGTTTCAACAGACAAAGGATTAGTATTGCTTATTTATGGGACTATCTTCACTTTTTTAACCTGTTCCGGCCCACTGCTGGTCGAAGGTCTCCCCCAAGTGTTTCTTCAACCTGAAATCCTCACTTCTTTGCTTGTCCAGTTACAAATTAAGATATGTTAGGTATATAGATATGCACACTTCGTGCAAATTGTATTGGCGTGTAAACATGTATGAAAACGAAATATAAAGGTAAGGTATTTTGACCTAAGGCAAAAGTTTGTGTACTGTTACGTCTTCTTGCAGACTGCATAATGAATCAATTTTGATATATAAATACCTATTTATTATTTCCTGGCATAATGCACAGTTTCTACATGTGAAAAACGTCATGAATTGTACCCGTTGATACTCTTCTATAACGCGCATATTATTATTGCCGAGTTGTGATATTGCGCAATCTAATCGCAGTATCGGCGAGAATCGATGTAGCATTTAATGCTACGTGAACACGAATGCAGACGGAATGTTCGTGATGACCGCGTTACACCTACTTGTTTAATTAAAAAAATACTTTTTATGTTAGATGATAAATCATCGCCGGCTGAACTGCAAACAGTCCCGCTCATCTTCATAGACTGAAAAAGGTTGCACCCCTGTGGTTATAGAGAACTATGCACTTTGCATTAGCTTGCATGATCGTACTTACATTACAAAGATGTAATTTCTATTCCACGGCTGTTCCAGGGGATTTTGTCATATATAGCTGAAGCATTATAAGTACCTACGTCAGAAGAATCTAAATAACTGTCGTCAGTAGACGTGTAAATGAGGTAAATCGCAGAGATTGCCGCCAGCGACCTCGACCCGACCTCTGCCATCGACTGTTGTGTTTTATACTCATTTTGCAATAACTAGTCGCTCTGTAATCTTATAGCTGGGTAATCATTAGAATAAAAAAACTACATTATTTAATATTACGAGCCTTTCGCCTGTCTCATTCTCTCCCTAGTCTGACCGATGTACTTACTTACTATTCGGCTTGTCAACAAAGTTTACAATAAAGTTCTATTTCCGATTGATCTGATGATGAATATTTGCTCTTCACACACTTTCACCCAATATTTATTAGGTACTAAATTAATTGTTTGTTTTACAGACTTGAAAAATACGGTCATACTAAATATATTGCACGTGTCGTTACCGTACCCGTATATACGAGTAGGTACACAATACTTTTTGTGATTATCTTCTTCATCTTTAATAAAAATAGCACATCTCCGTGTAAATACATGTTTAATCTACCAGCATATGTCACCAGTCACGCTCGAGCGTCCACACAGAACAGACACCAGCGTGGGAACCACAGCGGCGCGCGCGCACAATGTGTAGCCTTCGCGGGACGTGACGACAGCGGTTCATTCATCACGAGGTCTCAATAGATCAACTAGTTGGAAACATCACTAGCTTGGTTATATATGAAAATACAAGAAAGACTCCGCACATGCAAAGCAGGCGCGGTAACAGAGTTTTATTGTACTTATTTAGAACAGACTATTATACATCAGCAGACATTTTCAAAGACCAAGGGTAAAGGGGTTGTGAATAAATTATAAAGATTAAATTTTAAATTTAGGAAGCCCCCGACTGCGAAGTTTTAGGCATCTTCTCTCGCAGAAAAGAGCTGACGATTTCTAAATGGCTGAACGTGAATATACATTTTGCTAACATCGCTAAGAACACTCTCGATTAAATTCTCTTTCAAATAAAAAACGTTAGATCAAAATCAATTCAGCCGTTTGGCTGCCTCGATGCCACGGACAGACACGCAGAAATGTTAAACTTATAACTCCCCTACTTTTCTCGTCGGGTGTTAAAAAAGTTTTAAAAAGTCACATAATTTTGATGGGTTGACGGAAAACGTTGAAAAGAGAATAGGTACCTAGTGTCCTTATCAATACAAAACTAAAGAGTAGCTAGAGCGATGTTATATTAAAAGCTAACAAGTAAAAAAGAATTTTACTCGTTATTACAGGAAAAGGTAATATGGATAGAGTAGGTCTGTACATATCAAGGACACCGATCATATCTTTATCCAAAATAAAAAAGGCATATAGGAAGTACAGTTACAGTTATACATAAATATAAGAGCAATAACACAAGGAACAATGGTTGAAAGTACATGTGTGTGGCGCGTGCCGTAACTCCTGATGAGAGAAACCTGGCGACGGCGCCTGTCAGGGCCGACCTGGCGCGGTCACGTACGTCCCACGTAGGTGCGACTAACTGTTCTACACTACATATACACGCCACAGCCAATACTGTATCGACGGCGACTTATTGGTCTTTATTAATATGATTCGCCGAGTAGACATGCTAAGAAGATTTTTGTACACTAACCGTGGCCTGCGGCGTGGGGCGTTTGAGTATGTCGACGTTATTCTCTGAATAATTCCCATCAGTATATTCCTTGGAATGATATGATAAGATATTAAGTAGGTACTAGCGACTCGGCTCTAATGGCAATTGTTTTAATGTATAAACGGTACAAACCTTCGTTATAAATTATCTCAACAACAACGTGGTAACGAGGTTTCAAAGAAGAAATTTTAGAAACAGACAGACGTGGCGTGATAATCATGTAATTACTTACAATAAAATCTTTGTTCATCCGTTTTACAATAGTAGTTTTGTTACAACTGTTGAAATTCTATTGGAATCGAAATTCATACAGTAAGCTTTGCTATTTTATTTATAACTAGCTATTGTATATTTATAACTACCAAAATCGAAGTAAATCGTTTTACATTTTTTCCGTGATAAAAGTATATGACATAAATTTCAAGTAAACCAACCCAGTACTTAGTTCATTATTAGACTTTCCTATGGGGCCCCATAACATCACAATTTTACATATTAACATATATTTCTTTTATCTGTGGTATTAACCGTTATAGTTTACACAAACATTCCAAATTCAAGTGGCTAAATGTTTTTATTTGATTTTACTTCGGAACTCGTACAATTTTTCCGGGGAAAAAGTAGTTCCTTGTGTATAAGATGCTCTGCGGGTTTCAAGTAATTCGGAGGAGTAGTTCATTATTTGACTTTATTTTGGTATTCAGCAGTTTTCTAGGATAAAAAGTATATATAAGATGTTATTCCAGTACTTAGGTACATTAATTCCAAGTTAATAGGCTTTATATTTGGCTTTCCTACGGGACCTTCACAATTTTGCAGGATAAAAAGTATAACACGATTTTATGCCGGTATTTACTTCATACCTAATCGTAAGTAGATCGACGGGGTAAGTGACTTTTCTACGGGAATTCCAGATTTTTGGGGATAAAATATTACCTCTGCATACAGAAAGACAGACAAAAAATTCAAACATTTCATGTAAGTTAGGTACATACTTACCTGAAATCTTTGAATTTTTTGTCTATATCTTTAGATAAGCCTATTCCACTAAAATTTTTCAATAAAACAATTTGGACCCTTCTTTAGTTTTATTTACATAAGCATGTATGTATTGAAGAATAATGTAGTTAATGAAGCTGTATAATCAACAAGAAACGTCTATTATGCCGAACTATACTTAACTATGCCTAACTATTATCTTAAAATCTAACTGTCATCAATCATTTTCTTTTTTAATGTCTCGTCTTCCACAGCGTCGTATTTCCCGGTCTGCAAGTAACTCTCGATTTCTGGCAAACTCCGGTCTTTGGTCTCCGGAAGGATTATATATAATAAAACCAAACAAATTAAAATAATTATGGCAAATATAGCAAATGTTCCATAAACATTAAGACTTATTAACAGATATGGTGTAATTTTTAAAGCGATCATTAGAAGTAAAGAGAAGAATACTCCGGATACTGCCGTTCCGGCTCCTTTGTAAGACAAAGGAAATATTTCTCCAACAATTATATACGGGAATGGTGCACAGCAAACATTTGCTAATACAAAGTATACAACAAACAATGACAACGGAATCCAAGACTCGTATGTAATGAAGTTCTTTGACGCTACGTGCAAATAAAGACATACAGATGTTAACACAATCAATGACAGTGCCCCAGTCGAAAACAACAAAACACGTCTCTTCATTATTCTAACCAAAACTGACGAAAATGTTATACTAGAGGTTATTATCAAATCTATAGATAACGTGTAGTAGAACGACTGTACTTTATCTCCAGTAATCTCACCAATGATTTGAGAAGCGTACGCTGGAAATACATGTCTTCCGCTGAATTCTGATAAAAAACCGGAAATTACGACAATCAATAAAGGTTTGAGAAAGCTTCTTTTCGTGAACAGGCTCAAAAACTTCTTAATCATAACTGTTTTTGAAAGTCTCGGGCTTAACAATGTTTTTTGTAATTTTAATAAGTTGTCAAATTCTTGGTAAGTCCTATCATTTCTGCCTCGTAAAGCAAAAAATACATCTTCGCATTTCTCTAAAAATCCCATTGAAGCAAGCCAAGATGGGCTCTCTTCCCAGGAGCAGACCAAACCAAACGATATAACGAAAGGTAGAAGAGCTACTAAGGCAATATTCCTCCAGTCAATGTAATGGTTTAGAACATGGACGGCCAAGTTCCCGACACAGACAGCTGCAGACTTCAGATTCAAGAACATCCCTCTGTTTTCTGGACTCGTGTACTCTCCCAGGATGACGGCTCCAAGCAGCACGGTGGCGCCGCCGGACGTGCCGCCAAGGACTCTGCCGATCATCAACGTTGTGATGTCTTTGGAGAAGTAGATGAAGACCCAGCCGAGTGCTCCTGGTAAAATGGCCAGGGCGAATGTGGTACGCCTTCCGCAAGTCTCCATGAGGTAGGACGATGCTAAGAACCCCGCCAAACTGGACAATCCGACTGATGAAGCTAGAATGCAAATTCCAATGGACTCATTAGGTTTTGCTGGTTTTTGTATAAAAACTTAGATATACCAGTTGCTTAAATTACTTATTTTTCTCATTTGTTATAATCAAATACGGATTTACAAGAACATCAATGAAATCTCATACATAGAGGAGGTACTCCCGTAGACCCGGAAACATTATAGTCTTACAACACCATGTTACAGAAGGATTTTTTATATATGGTATACCTCATCCTACTAATATAATATTATAAATTCGCAAGTTTGTGAGGATGTATGTTTATTACTGTTTCACGTAAAATTATTATTATTATTATTTTTTGTTTCTTTTTCTCAGCATGAGCTGGTATTATCATATCATTTACGGGCGTAAACCAAGTAAATGATAAGATTTTATCTATTTTATGATCCTGATAGGTCAGTCTGTCCGTTTTCGTCCATTTGGAGAAACTTTCGGACAATACGACATGTATTTAAGATGGCGGCTTTTTGCATAGGTATGTAAGTAGAGGGTCTCAGATCAAGAAGTTGGAGGCTATGGTGTAAATTATTATTATATGTTATTATTATTTACTGGATGAAATTTGGACCACGGGTAGAGAATAAGTTTATCCTGGAATAAAACATAGGTTACTTTTTGTTCTGAAATTCCCACTGGAGCAAAGCCCCGAAGCGTAGCTTAGCTAGTCAGTTATAAGTTACTTTTTTATTTAATGTAGATGACGTTTCAACAACCTTGTAGTAGCCGCAGCCAGACTAGAGTATTAATAACTGAGTATGGAGTATTATTGCCGGGTTGTTAATAACATGAGTTTGTATACCGGTATGACTCAACCACCTTTTTTGACCGGCTTTTGTCGACCACCACTTGCTTCCGGTGAAGGAAAACATCGTGAGGAAACCTAGCACACTTGATTATTAATTTTTGTGTGAAATGGAGAAGGCAATGGCAAACCACTCCATTAATAATGCCGAGAAATTTGTTGTGTGTATTTCATTTCACGTAATGACAACGATCCTCAGCCATGAGGAAATACAACTATGAAGAGATGTGTTCAAAGCGCGAAACTTTGAAATACATTAGATACCTTATTCTTATCAAGTCAAACTATCCTTTTATGAATTTTTGCTTTGAAGCAGGTTCCACTGACAATAAGTCAGTAGAACCTGCCAAAATATAAAAATGCATTATCAAGACCACATTGCCACATGCATTATCAAGATCTTGATACAGAGAATTTGATACATACATACCGGAAGGATTTAAAGTTAAAAGTATATTTGTAGGCTGAATCAGACAAACCAAGTTATCAATATGGTAAAATATTGCTGTACACATGCACACAATTCACATCAACACACACACCCATCATATACACACACAACTAAAAAAATACTGAAATTTAATTTATTTTTGATTTGAATTGTAAAATTTCTATTTTTATAAGGCATAATATTATTATTTACCTAGCCTTATTGACTACAATAAGGCTAGGCTTTTGTAACATCTATATTTTCTGCCCTCCTTACACATTAACTCCCGCACAAAATCTCAGGGACAGGGGTGTCTGAATATCTGCGTTATCTACAACTAATTATAGTTGGGGATAACAGAAGTGAGACATTCCTTTGTCACTTTGATATTAGAAAATATTATAATATGTTAAAGTATTGCATACTAAGTGTGGATTGGGATTATTTACATCGACACCGGCAAATCTCTGCTCTTATTTTTTTGTAGGCGTTACAAATTGTAATAATGTAGATTGTAACGGAACTCCGTTATAATAATAAATAATAATAAAATAAATAATAATATATGTTTATTGGGTATCTATGAATTACAATGGTTGTGCATGTTGCTGGAGCCTCCTTTTAAGCAAAAATATGCTTGTGCCAGGAGACTCCGCTCCTTCCTTCCTATGTTATTTAATTTAATTCTAGATACAAATCACAATAATTTCATTAAATTATACACTTTCAATACGTTAACACAATAGAAAATAATTTTAAATTTAAATGAGTCTTTTTGCGGACCCTGCTTCCTCGGTTGCTACTATGGGTGCAACCAAGTGTACGCTTGCTATGATAACACTATTATATTTATTAAATTACAATTTTATTATATACGTTATTAATGCGGTTATATTCCTGATCATATCCACCCCATGTACCTACCCAATCCGAAAATCAAAAAAGTGATTAACATTCATCAAAAGTTTCGCGTTAATATCACTTGTAATATATAATTTCCATACCTAGCCAAGAAGCGGTGTCCAGATCGAGCATGATCCCCGAGCTGCCTTCCAGCAGCGCCGGCAGCAGACAAGAGGGGAAGCTCAGCATCATGCCCTGGCCCAGCATCGCGAGGAGGACGCCGGACACCACCAACAACTGAAACACACGCACCCCGATCATTATTCTTGGTGCCATCAAATAATTGTTTGAAATCTAATAATAATGACGACCTCGGTGGCGCAGTGGTAAAGTTCTAGCCACTGAACCGAGAGGTCCCGGGTTCGATCCCCGGTCGGGTCATGATGGAAAATGATCTTTTCCTGATTGGCCCGGGTCTTAGATGTTTATCTATATATGTATTTGTTATAAAATATAGTATCGTTGAGTTAGTATCCCATAACACAATCTGTGTGGGCTAGCTCAATCTGTGTGATTTGTCCTAATATATTTATTTATTTATTTATAATCTAAACTAATTGTATTCTATGTATGTCATTATTCATATTTAGAGAATATTTCCTGAAATTTTGATTTTATATTTTATACGTAACATTATTAAGATCCAAGATCTCATTTTCAAAATGCGAATTAGTGGAAATGAGAAATGAGACATATAGACAACTATCTGAAGCTAAAGTTGTATCAAATTATTAACACATGATTTCCAAATTTTAATTAAATTAATTTCGAGTCCCACGAGCAAGACATTTTTAATTTATATTCTCGGGACAATGCAATTAAACATTTTTGGTTGCAAATTTGATTACTGCCCTTTTTACCAGGCACTGTGAAAGCGTGATTAAAATGGAGTAACGTACCTGTGTGACGACGAGGACGACCATTCTCCTCCTCTGAAGTCAGGCCTCTAAGAATTCACTACAACAATAGCATTACATTGAACGATTACCGATACCAATTAAAGTATAATGAAATTTGAACTGAGAAAAAGTTGTGCAGTAGCCATGGTTTCATCTTTTTAAAATATTATTTTTATTTATTTCCTTACAATAAAATAAGCACTTACATCGGCATTAATTATTCCTAAAAAAATAGCACCGGCTTCAGATGCAAATTTCTTTGTTCTTATAATTTACTAGAATTTGCCCGGGGCTTCGCTCCCGCGGGAATTTTGAGATAAAATATAACCTATAGCAATTTTGGATAATTTACCTTTGTAATGGTAAAAGATTTTTTGAAATCGGCTTAGTAATTTCGGTGATTACACGCCTGAAACATATAAACTCATAATGTCACAAACTCACAAACGGTTACTGCTTAACATAGATAAAGGTGTTTCCAATAAAGATTTTCCATTTGGATGAATATCTGAAGGTTACATATAAATACATCCTCTTTGACAAGGATCAGTGGCTGTAGGCATCGCTTCCTGCCCGTTAGATATGCAGAATTGGGCATAATCTTCCACTCTTCCATTAATCGGGTTCGTGGATTACTTGCTATTGCGATTGTCACAGTGTATTTACATGAAGTATATAGTAGTAAATCATCAACATCATCTGCAGCCCTCCGTGACCCACTGCTGGGTAGTAAATACACGGAAATTACTAAACTTGTTTGCGTGAGACTGAAGAAGCAAGCAAGCGTTTGGTTCGTCGTGATATTTTGAAGACCAGAGTCGCGGAGCGACAATGGAATGACCGATTGTGTTGGGTCAGATATGGGTAGCCATGGCCGGTACTCACGACTGTCGTGGGAGTAAACGTGTCACTTACTTCGCTTAAAGCAGTATACATATAAGTAACATTAATTCACCACCGAATCTACAAAAAAATGGAACCTGGCTTTTAGGTGTTACAGCCAGAAATTAAAGCAGGAGTACACACAGATAAGGAATAAAAATATATATTTAATTCGTCATAAAACGCTGTGTTGAAACTTGGCGCAACCACTGCAGGGAGTCTTCGTTATACGATACTCTTTTTACGATTATAATTATCTAGTATTAACTCTCATTGAAATATGAAGTGTTTAGTTTCCATTTAAGTTTATCCACAAAGGAGAAAACAAGCTACCTCGAATAAAAGACAAGCAACTAGACGTCAGAGCAATAAATAAAGATAATTTCATCAGTTGGATGGATAATCGGGTGTAGATGACAAATTTGTATTATTCTGACGAATCGAGGCGCCTATGTTATTAGAAATACCAAAAAAATACTATGATAATGACAATGCTTTCAAGATATCACAAAAATAAAATAACACATATTCAGACTCGTCCAAACGCTCCATTTGATTTACACAATTGACACAATTGATACTAAAACGTTACGTCACTATAGAGTATCTTAGGGAAAATATGTTTGTTCTAACAAATAAACTAACTTCGCATTTATAATATTAGTTGTTGGGATTGGGATTCCCTCTAGACTATACCATAATAATTATAATTCTAATCCTAACTAATGTCATAAATGCGAAAGCAAGTTTCTTTGTTCGCTCTGTCTGCTCGGCCAATCTGATTGCAATTTCTATACGAGTGCTATATGAATTTTATTGTTTTGCCGCCGGTGATAATGCGTCATATTAGGTGCTGGTTTACGTACAATTTTTATTTATTATTATTTTCTATTTTATATATATTTTCAGGACAAAAACTATAGATATTGAAATATTACATAAAAAACTTGCATGAAAACCCAACATGTGCGGGTTTCTTGATTGTTTTTTTTTTACCTTTCAATCACAATATCACGACCCCACCTTCATAGTTTAATTTATGGATTGCGTGATTCCTCTTGCTAACATTGTCGTGTTACGGGCTAGAGGTGATTGCGATAATAATTGTTACAGATTTGAGGGCGAAGTACGGGTTTACATTTCAATTTTCACCATCGACTCGCTGTGATTTGTTTGCTGCGTCTCAGTGCGAATCGACTCGATGATGAGATGTAAATAGCAAAATCGCACTACGCACACCTCTGTGGAGGGCTGAGCGGCTCCGAAGGCTAGGCTGCTCCCGCAGATACTGATCGTAATAAATTAAAGAGCCTATTTGTTACAAAAATATAAACATTGTGTACGGCAAGAATGTTTAACCAAATCAAAGTCAAGCATAGGCTGCGTTTTCCGATTAAGTATATTGCGTGGACAAAATGGATAAAGTAAATAAATAAAGAAACAAATGACAGCTTGTTTTTTCGATGTGTATGTTGTCTATCGGTCAAAACTTGCGCTAGGAACGTATCGTGAAGAACTTCTTAGTTCTTACACGATACCGTCAATGTCATGTATCAATTGAGGATGAATCATAAAATCTGCTTTTTGGTCTTTTCTCACTCTCATCTTAATATTTTTTCTATCGAAAGCTCGAAATTGTACAGTTTAACCATGTTAAACTAACAGTTAATTACTTGGATTACGTGGTTGAGTGAAATACTTAGGCTTAATTATACGTTTGTCTACTACAATTGGGGCTTTATATAACTAGTAAATTAAAACGATATAAATAACATTTAATTTTTTATTGAAAGTATTTACATAACCTTAGAGTTAGAATAAGCACTCACCAAATGATTAATAGTAAGTGCTTATTCTAACTGCGCATTTTTAAGTGCTCCATCCCGCATCTGATTCAGTATAAAAATATTAAAATTTGTATAAAAGTATATAAGTAAAATTATTATGTATAATTAAGGCTGAAAACAATTAAATACTACATCAAATTGTGGCACTGCAAGGTGCAAATATGTTTAATAGACCTGATGAGATTATTATTAAACAATAGAAATTTGCAGACATTTGTTTCGGTATTGAAAAGATATCCAATTCTGAATACTAAAACCGGTAATTATGATCTGCTTCTCTACAGTCTTCAGATACTTCAGTCAGTCAGATACAACAGTAGGTTTTCGACATATACAGTACCACGATTTATTTATACTAACAATCTTTAACATTATAATCATGCAAATATTTTTAATAACTAACTATATAATCTCAGAGGTAATAGGTATTGATTTAAATTATAAAATTGGTCACTTATAGAAAGTTAGTTGTTAATTGCCATTATCTTCATCCATCGACTTCACGCCCCACTGCCGGGCCCCCATCTTATGGCAACATTTTAGCTTTTACTTCATCATCTTTATTTTTATTCTCATCATCTCTGAATTTACCAAAGTTGAAGTAATCCTCGATTTCCTGCAACGTCCTGTCTTTCGTCTCGGGCAAAATGAAGTATAAAACTACCAAAAATCCAGCCGTTATCAAAGCAAAAACTGTAAACGTTCCGTAGACGTCAAGACTGACCAACATGTACGGCGTTAACAAAAGACCCAAGTTTACGTCCACTGACATTAAAATACCAGCAAGACAAGAACCAGTACTTCTATGTGCCAATGGAAATACTTCTCCCAATAAAGCTAAAGGAATGGGAGTACAACCTAAATTCGCCAAAATAAAGTATATAACAAATAATAGTAAAGGTACCCAAGTATAGTCCGCTGATACTAAATCATTGGTTTGTAAGAACATGATTGCACATACTAATAATAAAATTGCTACTGAACTAAAACCTGTAGAAAACAAAAGAGTGCGTCTTTTCATCAACTTTACTAATACAGATGAAAACGTCGCACTCAACGTGTTGATCAGATCGATAGCTAGCACGTAATAGAATGACTGCGCTTTGTTTCCAGTTACTTTTCCGATAATTTGAATAGCATACGCTGGGAATATGTGTCTTCCAGACGTTTCTAGCAACATCATTGATACAGTAACTATTAGAAGAGGCATAACAAAGTCCTTTTTCAAGAATTTTTTAAAGAAATCCATAGTTCTTTCTGCTAACGTCATTTTCTTTACAGGTTTAGATAAACTAATTTTCTGCGCTCGAATCATTTCTTCTAATTCATGAATTGCCTTATCTCCATTACCCCTTAGCCATATAAAATTATTCTGCGACTTTTCGAACTGTCCTTGAGATGCCAGCCATGCCGGGCTCTCAGGCCACGTGCAAACAATACTTAAAGCTGATATATACGGGACAAGCGCTATCAGAGCAATCGGCCTCCAATGGAGGAAATGACCTAAAATATGTACAATGGTACCTCCCAAACACACTGCAGCCGTTTTCAGATTAAGAAACATTCCTCTGTTTTCTGGATTGGTAAATTCTCCGATGACAACAGCCCCGAGCCCCACCGTACCACCGGCGGTGACTCCGCCCAGGATCCTGCCCAGCAGTAGGAGGGAGACGCTGTCGGCGAAGTAGATGAGCGTCCAACCCAGCGCGCCGGGCAGGATGACGAGGCCGTGCGCGACCCGACGTCCCCATTTAGCCATCAGGAACGAGGACAAAAGGAAGCCAGGGATGCCAGCCAATCCCACCGACGAGGCTAAAACCAAAAAGAAGTTAATATATTAAACAGTGTCAATTTTGAAATTGTAAAATAGCAAACTAATACGACTCAGTAGTCGTATTATCAAAGAAGTTAGGAATATTATAGTGAAAAATTGTCCGTTGCTTAACTGGATAGACAAACTTTAAAATTTTGTAAATTGCAAAGTAGTACTAGAGGTTTAAAAACTATTGCGTACCTAGACTGTAGGTATACTAAAATGTTGTGCGATATAATAACGTCTGTATCTGTTTTTGTTTAAACTTTGTTATGTTTTATTGCGTTAATAACAAAATCGGATTAGGCATCACGTATTATGTACATATCTACTATCGTAAGGTTACTCTTCCCAATTACGACATAGTAAAATGGGGGTTATGAATTTACCCATTACAAATAAAGTAAGAAGGAACTTAAATCATAGGATTTGCGAGATTGATGAGGATGGTAACAGTATATTAATGTGATACAACTTGGTATGCATGTGTTATTCATACGTTTTATCTTAATCTATTTAGGTACCATATTAGAATTGAGTTTGCCTAGATACGTTTTATTGCTGCAAAAGCTACATTAAACATAGATAGTCGTGCTTCCTATATTGTAGCAATACTTATTACAGTTATTGTTATACTAAGCTTATATTTGTAAAAATTTACATCCCGTGATTTTTGTGACATTTGAGTTTTTTATCATATAAATTAATTACACTATGAAGTACTTCGAGTCATCGTGTTTGAGGATTAAATCTACTAGAAAGTCGCCGAATAATGTACTGTAAAAAGTATCCTTTTTATTTCTATTTGACTATTAGTCTCTTTATGCAAGAATTAACCTCACTGTTGATGACGATTTTATCAGTAATCGATGAAGCTTGCCGATGGCTGAACTACATCAGTTGTTGCAGCTACGTACATATCCAGGCGATGGTGTCGAGGCTCGCCTTGATGGGCGCGTCCGGGGCCTGCAGCGCGGGCACCAGGCTGGACGAGTAGCTCAGCAGCATACCCTGCCCCACCATGTTCAGCAGTACGCCCGACACCGTCCATGCCTGCATCGAATTAAGGTTTGCTTACTCATCTTTTAATGTTTATATGGTTATGGTTTTTCGACTGACCGCCTACCTGACGTCAACCCTTTTTGGGAATGCCATCAGCTGCCAGGACGGAATTTTTTCCTTAGTTGTGTCGTGCGATATCCACTGGATGTTATAGAGTGGTTCTATTGTAGGGCGCAGATACCACAGATAGTTTGCTAACTATAAGTCGATTAAGTTTTTGCATTGGTTTAGTCAATGGTGTTTTCGATTAGTCAATGAAGAGGATCGTGTATCCGCATGACGTAGTAGAAGAAGTCCTCTGGACTTCTCATGGATAAGATGATGACAAAACAATTTACGTGAAATGCAGAATAGTGGTTTAATAAAAATTATATTTCACAAAGATATTTATCCTAATTCGTATTGGTGTATTTAGAAACTTTTGTGCTCAATTCTATGAAACACAAAAACTAAGTAAGTAATCTATAATTATTATCTCAGGTACAATTTTTATATTATAACCGCTTCTAACTTTTCCGTTTATACTTGACCAAGTTAAAAACTATGTCTTAGAATTATCAGGCTGATACCCTATTTATGGGCATATTCAATTTATTGCGGCGATAGCTCGCACACGAACTCTATCAGCTGACCGGCGCGATGCGAGTCGACGACTAATTGATGTGCTGACAGGCGCTGGGTATTCTTAGCTGCCGTCGCCTGGAGTGTCAATGGCTTGCGATAGCCTGGATTGGATGGTCAGTGTCGTGTCTATAGAACTAATTTTATATGGAACTTTATGGCAGTGTATTAACCATAATCGTTGAAACCCTTATAAATAATTTTAATGTAATATTTATTTTGTTCTGTCAAAATTTTAGAAATGACAAACACAAGATAACATTCATGCGGTTCGTAGTCGAGGTAAAAGATAACTTCACCGTTATTATTTGCACATTCTACGATCTTCGCGTAATCTTCAGTTATTTACTGAGATGTAAACTGTATTTCAGGGTTCCGCAGTGAACAGTATTTCATGTTTGGGGAGGGAAAATTGGTTTTTGTAAAATGGGAAATATTTACAAAGTGGTAAAATTTGCCCCCATTTACCTATTGGGTGCCGATTGAGCTGAAATTTTGAACACGCGTTAATTTTGTTTGGCTTTACCTTTATTTGCTTGAGGAACTTCTCAACGGTTTGCTGCACGCACATTGTCATTGTGTGAATGCTATGAGATCTGATTCTCTCTGACGATAGTAAAAGCCTGTGTCAAAAGTTTCATTTTTGTAAAAACCTATATGCGTTGTCCACTTTTATTTGCTCTACAGAACCTGTGTTAGCTAAAATGTAGGCTTCAAATGTTAAAAACAGAATTTCGGAACCGTATATCGTGAGTTGTGACTATATATTATATGTAAGTTATTATTCCCGTAGAAAAATAAAGGTTATTTTTTATTAAGATTTTACAAAAAACATTTTTGAATTATGTAACTAATAATAGATTTTCAAAATTATCCTTTTTCCCGAGGGTCAGGAAGCACCCAGCCGTCGAGCATCAGACTCCAGTAACAGAATATTAGTTCAAATAAAAATTAAATTAAATGAAACTTACTAAAATAAAACTAATTTATTTAAAAAATACTTAAATCGCCATCGTTGTCCGATAGAGTTCTCAGAAGGCTGGCGACATTATCTCTTTGTATAAATGTTTGCTAAAATAGTCACCACCTCTTGGGCAATTTTTTTAACAATGCATTTTACTGCCGAGCACTGCGTGTAAGTTTAATGATGACGCCGTCCAAGAATTAAGGCTAAAGAAACTCACATTAGGTATGTGAGTTCCGTTTCTTTACAAACAAATATATCCTGAAAACACAATACTTGCCTCCACCAGCCGTGGAATGTTTTTTCCCCACACTGATCGTAAAGCTCCATCAAATCAAGGGATAGTAAAGTTTCAAATTCACTTCTAAATATATTTTTGTATCTTCAATAAATCTGTATTTACTTATTGCGATTCTAAGTATATTCATAGCACTTTTAAATCGGCAAATTTTACGACGAGACTAGTTGACAGAGTTTTGATTTTAAATTAAATATGGGAGGTTCAACGGAGATCTCATAATGTAAGTCAAAAAGAAAGGAAAAATACTACAATATTTTCATCCCCTTTTTGTTTTATTAGAGCTATGAACTAACTTTAACTTTAATTTAATTTTGTAAATAAAATATCTAGTAATAATTATGAACTCACTGTTAAAAGTATGTAATTGTTACCTGTCTCACATAAGGCGTCACCATCCCGCGACCAGCTCACTACAACCCTGCTAGGAAGCGCAAATCACAATGATCCTGTATACGACAGTTGTATTATATATTAAATGATTGTACCGCACTAGATAAATGAGACAAACATTATCGTGAAAGCGTGCGGCGGCGCAACTAAGGAATCAGACTTTCCGTAATTCACCAGTTTTATTCGATCTAGGTCGCAATCTTGAGCTAGAGGAAAAAATATGACGTTGACGTCCAATTTATAAAAAAATATTGAAATTGATTGATTGTTCACTTAAGTAATTAGAGCAATTATTATTCACGAGACAGTTGATGTTTAACTTTCGGAAAATTAATGAATTATAGATTGACCATAAGTATTAAGTGAGAGTTGGGCCTCAGCTTCGAGGGTTCCGTATCGTCCTTGAATACTTTGTTACACGAGAATAATAAAAAGAAGATGGACTACGTTCGTAACAAAAATATTTACTAATTATTGCGGAATTTTAGTGGGACAAATATACCTTTGTGTGATGGCAAACTCAGGAGAATCTCTCTCTTTCATCTGAGCATTTTCACGGTTCCTTTGTCAGTCATTTAGCGTCGGAGCCCAGGATCCCGTTTCCTATTTTTTCGTCTCCACTTCGCACTGTCGTCGGCATCCCTAGTTGACAGATCATCGGTACGCATATCATGCTTAACCACAACAAGCCAGCATTACTTGGGTTTGCCCCTTCTGTCAGGCCAGGCGGGAGTGATATGGCCAGACATTTGTTCCCTATGTCTACGCAAGACGTGGCTGTACCAGCCCAGGCGGTATTTTACCTGGGGAATTATTTAGACTAATTCAGACAACCCGGACATTTTTCTGTTCAGTTTCTACATTTGTAAAGAAAGAATATCGGTTTCCCTTCAGGGTGTATAGAGACGAAATCACGAGAATGGTGAGAAAAATACGTCAACCTGTAACGTGCGAATTATCATAGAGATTGTATCCTCAGAGTCAACAAACACCTTCGTACGTCGTTTGTGGCCGTGCAGTAACTTATCGAATTCTTGTTTGCCTGCGCGCCGTTGTGCTGAGTGTATCTGGTTGATAGGCCTGAGACAAAACAATTAATCGGAGAGTACCTTTCGGAGAGTTCTTTTAAGTTGCTGAGTTCCTACGCTATATTAGAAGGTGATATAGGCAATTTAACGTTTCAGATTTGGAAAAACGCTAACAGGACTCCAGGAAACACACATTCAAGAAGGCGAAGCATAGCGAATAAATAGTCAAACATTTCCCTAAACTAAACGTAAATTCATGGCATTATCGCTCAGTTCGAACGGCTGTCTGAGTTAAGAGGTATATCTTACTAAATAAATCCAAAACCATACTGATAATATACATTTTAAAATATGTTTGTTTGTGTATATTTGATGTCAAAACGAAGTGTTTTAAATTGATACGGAAATAGCTATTTTAAAGTACTTAAATTATTTTGTTTTAAGTATAAGTTTCATTATAACTAATACTAGATTTTGACTGCGGCTTCGCCCGCGTGAAAGTCATAGCAAAATGTCAATTTTTTTTATCGTGTATTCTGTAAGACTGGTAAACATATAAGATTCAAATTCGTATTTTTTCTTATCTTAGTTCAACTTCCTGTTTCCCACTACGTGTCTCGTCCCGCTACTTGTCCCGGGCTTGAATTGCAAGCGGGATTGGATTTCCGTCCACGTAGGAATCTTGTACCGTTTCCTACACATTGTCCCACCGTGTTCGCAATATGTCCCGCCCCGTTTCCCACTATTTGCCTCGCCCATATTCCACTACGTGTGTCCGTCCCATTTCCCGCTACGTCTTCCACTTCCGCTATCTGCAACGCGTGCCATCCTATTGTCCACGCCGTATTACCGTCCCGTTTTTTTTAATAACCACAAACATAAATCAAACATTTTACGGGTCTTCAAAAATAATGAAGTTTCATATAAATATTCACCCCTACATCATTTCCCTAGAGATGCAATTAAAAAAAAATAGACAATGCATTATTACACATATTTTCTTCTTCTTCTTCCTCTTACTTAACATTTCAAGTTATTTTCACTCCAAAATGATGAACAGTATGTTTACCAATTTTCAGCTTTTTATCTTGAAAATTCTATTAAGTCCCATACTATTTTAACCTCCCTTTTGATGGTGTTGAGGGTTAATTTTCAGAAAAATCTGAAACACGTGTTCTAATTTGCTGTAAACAACTAAAACCCAAATTTTCAAGTCACTAACTTTAATGGTGTAGAACTTTCATATAAGTTTTTCACCCCTTTCACAGGAAATTTGCAAAAATCTCTTAGCGCTCACCTACACTCCCCAGGGAATCTATATGCCAAATTTCAGCTTCCTATGCCCAGTATTATCGGCTGTACGTTGTCTGTCAGTCAATCAGAAACGCAAGAGTTTTGTAAACATACATAGATTAACTAATAAACATTAGTTTATTTATTATTATGTACATTACGTTGGAACAAATGACGTTTTTCTGGTAATATAAGTTTAATGTACGGCGTAGAAACGTAGCAATATCGTAGCAATTAGCACTGTGGCCATAGGCTGTAGCTCATGCCGCAGCATATAGCTGAGCTGGTTACCTTTTCGGCTTCGTTTTTCGAGTTTTCCATTATTAATAACTTCCTATAAAGTTAGGTATATTTTAGCATAATATGTAAACATTATCTATCTTAAGTGTTTGCCCGCCAAGTAGCGTGTTGACAAGGGTTAGGTGTAGCTGTGAAAACACTGATTATCAACCACCCTATTTATAATATATATTTTAGATATATCACTGAATATAGATAAAATAAATATTACAATTACTGTTTGTGCCAAATTAAAACAATTATCTCTATTGAATAAAAAGCAATAGCGCAGGGGAACGTTTTTGCTAGCATGGAAGCGCAAGGCGCACGACGCGCCTACAACGACATCACTATATTTTTACTCATTATTTTTTCCACTATCTGATGTAGCGATTCCGTGGTAGGGGTCTTTCTCCCTTGCGATACGAAGTTCTTGTTACATCATTCCATAGTGTGACCCGCAGTCTGTGTTTTGGAAATCATTCAACAATGTCAACAGCCATTTTAATGTCTTCGTTGCTGGTATACTGGTTTTCCTTGTGGATTGATACGAGTATGGGAGCCGGCCAAGACCCACCACCAGCGCACGGGCTCAATGCAAAGTAGTGACTTTTAATAAATATACCTCAACTTTTAACTTTATTTACGGCCGGAGGAGCTCTAGCTATTTCATAAATTTTTAGTCTGTATATGTCACATTACACAAGTGTATACTTAGAAAACAACATGACATTAGCGTAAATAAAACCTAGCACCGTTTAAAGGAAGTTATTTTTAGAGTACGCAATGTTGTGATAGCAATTTGTTAGTCTATCGGCATCTCGCGTGCGCGGTCCAAGGCGTGGCGTGCGCTATTGTGCATTTAGCAAGATTACTATAATTTGCAAAAGGCTTACATGCAACTACAAAGTGTGAATGGGAGGTTGCTCGGCCATTGTGTCATCCATCAGAGCCGCCATCGTCAGAGGCCGGCGGTTGGCGTGCACGCTAACAACCTCTTTATTTTGTCAATATTTAATTATTGACAGGAACCGCTGCGGAACGCTCGTTAGGCGAAGATCGGTGGAATGATCATGATGAGTAGGTAGGTATTACTTCAGTCGTATAATCACTACGTTTACTACTCTGAGACTGATAACCATGGGATCACCGTGGCCAACTTAATTACTTCCAAAAGTTGGCTGTACACATTTTAAACTTCGATCGATGTGTATGTATATTTATTTGTTTATAAGTGTTTTTGCATAAAAAACCTAAGTACCGCTGACCTTTACTCTGCCGAACTCAAATAGATGCGCTGACATAGCAGAGCTTTGGCTTGGAGCCAGTCACGCGCCGCACACTTGTGGAAAATCACGTGAAATCTCTCCATTTTATTTGTCATTCATTTTTTACTAATTGACCGTTACCTACCTAATTCATTGATTTAATACCGCAAAGAGGAAGCTTTGCTTTGGATACTCGTATACCAAAATTCATCAAAATCCGATCAGAAGCTTCTTAGTTGGAGTAACTTTTGTCGAAATTTTGTTAATATACATGTTTAAAATATATGTGGTGCAGTGGTTAATGTGTTCATTTTACGAATCTTATGTGTATAATTTCCCCCTGCAATGTATTTTTCTTGCGCGATTTAACAAAGTCCACTCGCATCGCATATGTCGCTACCTGCCAACCAGTCGTTTGTTACCACCACCAGTCGCCACACACGCGGGCGCGGCGCGCGGCTCTCGCGCGTCTGCCGCGCCGTGTGTCGCACGTGTCGTGTCGTGGGGACACACTAGCGAGTGATAACACGCAACAATACGAGTCGAGTGTAGTGCTAGTGTGAAGGTTGACATGACCGCTGCTTGGATCACTCCATTTAAGAAGCAGGTAATCTTTTTTAACGTGAAAATCGTAAAGATCTTGTGCGATCGTTTCTAGATAAGAAGCTGTATTGTAGAGATTTGTTAAAACAGTATTTGTTAGGTACAATTATTTCAGTAATTAATAAAAAAAAATTAAGTAATAGAAAATTACATTAATTACATATCTGTCACTACTGTAATATGCCCCTCCAAACCACGTGAGTGTTGCCTACATTCACGTGGTATTTCACATTTATTGATGAAGATGTATGTTTAACTTACATCCGTTGTACGAAACCTAAAATTCTATATATTTTGCTTAAATACATTCACTTACACTTTTAAATGGAAACCATACTGACAATAAAGAAACATTTGCTACCTTATGTAAACTGTTTCTTTTTAAATATTCGAAAATAATAACATTATGTACCTAATTACTGTGTGACTGTGGAGCTCGACAATGTCCCCCGTGATGAAATGCAGTCCACGATGACGGCTATTCACCTTTACCGCTGCTTCTCTCGTCCTTGTTTCAGCGTCTACAGGGTAAACAGCGCGGCAATTTTCTAAATTTGTTGGATCTTGGATGCATGATGTCAGTATCTCGTATACCATACCACCTCCTCGATGCCATGCCCGATAAAAGGATATTTAAAAAATATTATAGAAAAATAAGTTATTTTACTTAATTAATACTAAATCTAAATTAATATGGTATATTTGATTAACGCATAAAATATTATCTTAGCAATCTCATTACTTAAAGCCTGTAGATTTGATAAACCCGTAATACTGGTTTCAGTTACTGCTTGAATCCTTGTTTACAGAAAAAATAATGTTGGTTTAATTCAAGTAATGCTTGGCTAAGTTACCCTAGCGAGGACATAGGCTGGGGGCAAACAGAAACATGTACTTCCGCATAATTGTAGTGCTTGCTGGATTAGCGTCCACGTGAATTGAGCAATCACTTAGGAAATTCTCTCCAGGGACTAGTTGTAACATAAAGCGTGGTGAAAAAATATACAATTGGATAGTGTTTCATTTGATCGTGACCTTTTGTCCCTATTTATGTTTAATCATCAAAATCATTAACTTCTTAATTTCCTTTTAACGATTACACAAAGATTTAATTCCAGCAATAGAGATTTATAATTCAATGGCTAACTTTAATTGATTTTTAAAACTACGACTTTTGTTTCCACGTTGTAAGGATGTATTTTCCTCTGCCCTCGTATCTGTCTTCACATTCGTTCCTCAACACGCCAACACGCTCCCCGACTCGGTATATGTGCAAATAAATATAAAGCCATTAGGTTGATTGATCACTGAGAATCTCCTAATTTCAGCAAGTAGGTACTCTACTGACGTCATCTCAAGTAATGTCAGTGAGGTGACTCTACATTATTATTATTTGTATGAGACTTTGTCCTTTAGACTTAGCACATACGGACGAACTTAATGGAATTTATATACGTATATTAGATAATGGTAATAAATTTTCTTGTTATATTGACGATTTATTGTTTAATATATTTCGGCCACATTCTATGAGCACAGATGCTGGTAGAATTGGTTTAATGGCAGTTTCATTGAATATGAATATTGAATATTATACATGTATTTCAAACAATACCAGCCACTGCATGTCATGCACATGCACATAAGTTACAAGACAATTTGTGACGTTCCATAAAGGTACCATATGGACTTTATGCGAATAATTTTAGTAGCAGGATACAGAATTATGGGTAACTATTGGAACGTCAAATTTATATTTTGTACAGTCAACATAAACATTTATTATTAGTCTTATTTTTGATTTTAATTCCACAAAACCCCGATCTGTAGTTATTTTATATGTTTGTCTTGGATGTTATAGAAATTAAGATTGAATATGAAATTAAGATTGAATATGAATTCAATCCTAGAGTCCACGCCACAAAAGAACTCCTATGGCAATATGACACTAAGACAGCAGGCTGGAGCATGGTGCTTGCGGCACTTCGTTCATGGACTCGTGGACTAGAGTTGGTTGAACTAAACTTAAAAAAAAGGTTCCTTACATTTTCGTCAATCTATGGAAAACCTTCAGGGCTTTTTTTAAATAGATATTTCATTAGACTGTCTAATAACGAATATTTAGTGAGTTAATTCATTTACTAAATAGGAAACGTGAAAGTTCTTAAAGAGCAGAATTTAATCATCGAAGTAAGACACAAATTCGTACCAAAAAAGTGTCGCGGCAATATGTGTAACTATCCATTAGATCGGCAACGTTGTTGTTGTCAGCGACTTGCGCAGCGTAAATATAATATAATAAAAACAAGTTGTATCTGTAACTTGTAAATAACAAATTATTGATTTCCATTTCCATCTGTAGCCTTTCAAAAGCTAGCAATAAATTAGTTAGTAGTTATACTACCTGGCAACAGTGTCCAGCTTATCCTCAACCATTATGCATACAAGGTAAACGGCAGCATGCATTTAACACTATGCTTATGCACCTCGACAGATATAAGGACATAACATGACTTAGTCTATAAGCTTAAGAAATATTACTTAGAAGACCATTTAAAGTTGATATTTTCAGATTTATATCTGAGAAATGAAAATTCGTTTAAATGGACTCATCATTCGTTACACATGTTGTTACGTATGTTTCATCTTACTAGCATGTGTGAACATGTGTGAACATGCTAGTAAGATGAAATAATTCTGGAAATGGAATAATTGGAGCCAATTGTCATGGTCTCGATAGTTCGCACTGCACCGGATAGACAGGGGCGTGGGTTCAGTTCCGACTCGATTAATTGTTTCATCTCACTTTTATTTACAAAATTGAAATGTCGTTGTTTTAAATTGAATGGGAAAGTGAATTCTACAATTAGAAATTTACAAAAGATCTCTCCAATATATTAAGTATCTGTAAGTACTGATCGAATATGTTAAATGAGTTTTTCCTTGATGACAGTTACAATATCGTAGCGCCACGATCTGAAGTGCCAGACACGATGGAAGCCTGCTGAATGGGGCTGCAAGCCAACAAATTGATTAGCTGACTGTTAGCGCTTGTGTGGCTTGCGCTTCATTGAGTTAAACTACAAGACAAGGGCCTTTTAAAGACATTTATTTAATCGCTAATTACTAGGTATTTGCTTGTTTAGTAAATAGTTATTGGCGATTAAATAAATTGCCTGGAAGCCACAGCTACTGGTGGTCACGACCCTGAGCCGTGACATGGCCTGGAGTGATTCTATTTTAGGGTGGGATCCACAAGCTGCAAATTATAATATGTGTATATGAATATAAATCAAGACTATAAATTTTCCTTAAAACTGTTTGATAGTTGGTAGGTAACGCAATCAATGCCATTTTCTCACTTACCAGTTCCAAAATACGCAACGTTCGACCTTGGAATAATTATCTAAGAGTCGGCGCATTGTTAAGTTCAAAGTGTAACAATGACCCAACAAATGAGCACGTCACCCGATAGAAACTTTCCTTTGGAACCAAAGTAAACATTCCACTAGATTCCGACCACAATCTACACAGATAAACACATGTTCATATCCCGATCGATAATGTTATCACTTTATTGAGGAGATATCTCCGGTAAATGCGGAAATCTTGGAAATGGTACAAGTGTATCGAAAGATAAGAATTGCAAATAAATATAACTTTAGATACGTGATGAGTTACAACTATTTGGAATATTTAAATTTGTCGTAAGTCATCACGTATCTCATGCGTTTGCTGGAAAATATTCATAAGAAATTCATACACAATCCATATTTATGACACAGCAGTTTCTCGCTCACGGCAAACAGTAGTCTGTCACTCTATGCCACTTTAACATGCACAGTGTAGGTAATACATCAAAAATAACACAAATTAATTTGATTCGGTTATACATGAAATATGGATAAATAGACAATAGTGTTCCATATCTTCAGTCTACAGAAAATGGTCATCAGGCTGACTAACTTTTGTTAAGGCGCTTTTGTCATATCTGTTATAGTGTAGCGGGTCTGTTGGAGTTCATCATCAGGTGTTCCATATCTTCGATTTTTATACGTCATCAGAAAATGCTCATCAGGGCGAACAATTTTTGTTAAGGTGACTTTTCTATATTTCCTACAGTTTAGCTGGTCTTTATAGGTTCTGCTAGAGCTGTTCCAGTTTCGAAAATAAATTATACCCTATATGTTGACCAGGCTTTATAGCTATACAACAAAAAAGTTTTATTTAAATCCGTCCAGTAGATCCAGAGATTCTTATTCTATTACTGATTCTCTATCGATCTCAATTTTTTTATATAAATATATTCAATATACAGAAACACTTTTTTTACTTTTTTATTATATGTATATTGATTAGTCACAATTTGTTGCAAAACCTCCCGTAGTTTAGACCACGCTCGATGATACGAGTGTTTTATGGAATAATCAGTTAATTTCAGCGCCTTTGGCCACCAACAGGCCACTAGGGTTCGTGGTTTAAACGATAACATCACGTGACTTAGCCTGAAGTGTCAGACAGAACAAGATCATCGCATGTAGAGTCAGCCTTGAGCCTAGCCATGACCAGTCCCAGTCAACTTAGTTATTATTATCATAAAAATAATAGTGATACTTGTTTAAAGACATATTAAGTTAGTCTATTATGTCAGGTGTCGATATCTTTAAGTACTGCTTTTTATATCTGACATCGCAATGTTTAGTACGTGACTATATAGTTATGTCCTTTGATATTACCTACTGCACTGCACTTATCCTGTCAATAAAAAAGATATCAATTGATAGTATTACTATGTAATGAAGATATGGAGAACATTAGAAGAATAATAATATAGTACTTATTACATAATTTTTCGCTGATCATAACAAACTGTGACACTTGTAATTTGGATTTATACTTATGCAAAAACATGCCTCGGAAGCATGATTACACTATTAACCAATTTCTGAACGATCGATGTTGTGATTGCAGTGCTTCGTGACGCTGGGAGTATGCCTGAACATGAGCCAGCACGGGCTGGTGATGGGCTTCACAGCCATCTTGTTGCCGCAGTTGCGGCGCCGCGACTCCCCGATACCCATCGGCGAGTCCGCCGGCTCCTGGATCGGTAAGACGGCCTACACTGCAGGCTTCTGATTACAAACACTTTTCTAAACAACTAAAGATGACATCGGAAAATGTTAGACTGATTATAGTATATTATTATGTGAGGTGTCTACAAGTATCTCTCCCGCATTAAATGGACCGAACTTCCTTTCGCTTTTTGTTGTAGGTACGTTTGCTGTATAGACGCAGCGTAGCGTACAGAGACACTGCGACTTTTCTCGATATAGTCCCCCCAAGCATGTGAACGCATGTATCGTGCAACCGGGATGAAATGGTCTGCCAATATAACAAAAATCCACCCAAATCAACACGCCATAAGACTAAAGCTACTTTCTGTAACTCAATCGGTGTGGAAATTAGTTAAAAATACTTATTTTCAGGTAGCAGTAATATTGTGCCTGTAAATATGGTGATTGTAATTTTCAATTATCACGACACAAATAAATCTCATACCTTGTACACACGTGATCCTAACCTTTGTGATTAAACCATGTAATTTCTCTTGTTGCACCTTATCTTTTATTGCTAGTGTTATTTTTGCGCTTATTCAAAGTTTCATTTTTAATGTTCCTAGTATCAACAGGTAAAAACGAAACCCTATGGATCACTTCGTTTTCCGTCTACAAGAGCCTTTTTCTCAAGAAAGCTTAGAGGTATCAAATTGAACATAAAATATTCGAATTTACGGTGTTCTTCAATTGTGAAAAATCAAACTAATAAGTTCACGCGACGCGAACAGACATAATAATTGAAATAGCATAAAATGTTTGCACAACATCAACATTGTATGTCACGGACACAACAAAAAAGCACGGTTTGGTCAAATATACATTAATTTTAACTTACACGTTAATCTCCTTGATTCTAGCTTCGATTCTGGGCTTCGCTTTAATTGGCGGGAACTTTATCGCGCCCACCATCATGGCTAAGTTCGGGCGCCGCACCGCCAATCTGGTGAGCGTCGTGCCGGCGCTGGTCGGCTGGTTCTGCATCCTGCTCGCGCCCAATATCGTCGTCCTGCTCGTGGCGCGCGTCCTGCAGGGCATCTCCATGGGCATGAGCGCCACTCTCAGCCCCATCCTCATAGGAGAATACACCAGCCCCAATAATAGAGGCGCCTTCCTTACTATAATATCTTTGTCTATAGCCATAGGTAATTAATTTATAGACTTATATTAATAATACTTACAAGTACAGTGAATGATCATACGAAAGTTTGTTAATTGTATAGATGTTATATCAATATCAATAATATCATAAAAGTTTCATAGAAATAATAGAGTGACGATTTTATTGTCAATCGAGTATGTTATAACCATAGATAAAAGAAATATATTTTATAACCAAAACTGGTAACAGTTTGTCTAATCGCTTACAGACCAACCACTAGCATATTATGCACTAGTGCACGTCTCACCACGATATTTAGTAATGCAATTTTTTTTTCAGGAGTCCTGACAGTTCACTCTATGGGATCTTACTTATCCTGGCAAACTACAGCGCTAATATGCGCATTCATAACATTCACGGATTTGCTGATCATAATCAATTCCCCAGAATCACCAAGTTGGCTGGCTGACCAAGGAAGATATGATGACTGCAAGAGAGTGTTTAGATGGCTTAGAGGAGATGGGGAAGAAGAAGAATTAAAAGAAATGATTGAAGCTACGATAGTAGTTAGAGAAGCCAGAGAGTCTGTAAATATTTCGCAGACATTTTCTCAAACTGTAAAAACTAAAATAGCTTATTTCGGAAGCACTTTAAAAAAGAAAGAGTTCCTCAAGCCCATATTTATCATGATTCACATTTACACTCTCAGCCAATGGGCTGGGGCTAACCTTCTAGCTGCTTACAGTATAGACATCTTCACACACGTCATAGGGTCTGACGCCAATGTTCCATTGATGGTGATCACACTCGATGTTCAGAGAATCATATCAAACTCTTGTGCCATTTTTGTCATAAAGAAAGTGAAGAGACGAATGATGCTATTCATTACAGTGGCTATAAACATAATAGCATTTTTGTCGATAGCATTGTACACATATGCCAAAACAAATAACATGCTGCCGTGGTTCCTAAACTACGCCGCAGTGGGCATATTCTTGATACATCTGCACATGTTCTCTATAGCCACCGGAACGGTTCCTCTGCCGTTCATCATCGCCGGAGAGTTGTTCCCGTTGGAATACAGGAGCATAGCTGGAGGGATAAGCGTCTTCTTCTTATCTGCTAATCTTTTCATCACCGTTAAAACTGCTCCACATTTATTCGCAACACTGGGAATCTACGGTGCATATTGTGTGTATGCAGCTGTTATAGTGTACTGCTTAGTGGTCGCTGGGATCTCCCTGCCTGAAACGAAGGACAGAACGCTGCAGGACATTGAAGACGAGTTCCGAGGACGACCGCTGACGGTACACGAGTTGAAATCCGTGCAGTCCTTGACGTCCTGGAGACGACACAGTAAGGACAGAAGATGTAGTAGTCCTTTCATACAATGAGCAAGACATAGAGTAGGAAAATAATTAGGAAGATTGCAGAGAAACTCAAGATTTTAAACCGGTTGTTATGTTTCTGTGCCTTGTTCTGAGGCTGTTGATATTGATGATCATGAAAAATTATATGGGCTGTGATATAACAGTGAATTGTGTCACAAAGACGTTGCGTAATTTAGGCGCACTAACAAACAGACATTTATATGATCAAGTTATAAAATACCCTGTAAACAAGATTTACTAATGAAAATCGACATTATAAGGGACCATAATATACTCAATGTAATTGTTCAAAGTGAATTTTATGAATATTTGTAGGTACTTAATAAGATTGTTTCATCTTATCTTTCACGTGACCAGGTACTAGCAATCCAAATACAGGAACATTTGCGCTGGTGCAACCATCTGCACCTTGATATGGGGCAAATATGCAAATCTGGACAACTTCGAAAGTATATTATACTAGATGTTGCCCGGGGCTTCGCTTCCGTGGGAATTTTGAGATAAAATATAGCCTATCTATATAACAATCTTGGATAATGTACCTTTCTAATAGTGAAAGAATTTTTGAAATCAGTTTGGTAGTTTCGGAGATTACCCGCCTCAAATTCACAAACGCTTACCTCTTTATAATAATACTATAGACTATAGATTATGTAGTGCAAGAAAGTAACAAAAATACAAGAGATGCAGTGTACAATATGTGACTACGTACTTATTATTGTTTAAAGTGTGGTTATTGATACTCAGCTCGTGAATCATATGTGAACTATGATTTATTTTTAGAAATGTACATAAATAAGTATTTATTGATACTTTAATAAAATAATTAATAAGTAAGTACCTTCTTTAACTGCAAAACCCGCACGAAATATCCTAGTCTGGTAATAATGGTAGTTGTTGATGTCGATAAGATTGACTCTTCGTTGTGGGGATTATTTTAAATAATAATTACGTACGATCTCAATGACTGTTTATTTGCAACTAAAAATACCATCGACTCACAAGCGGACTGTATAACATAAGTATTGCTAGGTACATCTTAATAGATTGACGATTCTAACTTGGACATTCCGCCCACCAAGAACCCTAGTTCTTTAATTAACAATATGTATCAAGCAACTAACTCACTCAGTAGCCTACAGATGCCTACATCTCAATACAACTCATATCAAACATAAACCTATAGAAACTTAACAAAACAAAAAATCTGAACAAACCCAATGAATTTAAAAGAAACAAAATGTGGTCGATAAACAAGTAACTGCCGCCTACCGTCACTATATCTAACTTAAGAGCAACAATGATTCACATACATGACCCAATAATTGCAAAACAATTCAACCGTAATAACAAAAACTTCAAAATATGATAACAAGCAAAATTACAAAATATAATTTATTTAGTTATGACACAAAGTTTACTCACTGGACGTTTAAGTACACCTGATTTACATTTAACAGAAACAACTCGTGTAATCAGATCAGGTCCTGGATGTTTATCTATAATTTTACCTAGAATGTTGTCTTCCTTTAACAATACAATGTCTCCAATCTCAAACTCAGTACAATTTTTATTCCATTTATGTCTTACATTAAGATTAACCAGATATTCCTTGTACCATCTATTCCAAAAATCAGATACAATTTTTTGCGTTAAGCGCCATCTGTCTAAACCAGTAATATTATGTTTTGTGTAGTCGTCATCCGCTATATTTAATAATAGTTCACCTACCAAAAAGTGACCTGGTGTCAAGGGTAGAGGATCGTTTGGGTCGTCACTTAATAAAGATATTGGACGCGAATTTAGACATGCTTCCACTTGCGCCAGGACAGTAACCATCTCCTCATATGTAAGCGTACAATTCCCGACTACTTTATGCAGATGGGTCTTTGTGCTGCGCACAGAGGCTTCCCATAAACCTCCGAAATTCGGGGCATGGGGAGGGATATAATGCCACGTCGTCCGAAACAATGTAAGCTGAGCAGCTATCTCTTCAGGCACTCGTGACTTAGCCCTGTCAAACATTTCTCGCATTTCTCTATCAGCACCAACGAAATTAGTGCCATTGTCACTATATAAATCCTGACAATGGCCTCTGCGAGCTGTAAAACGCCTAAAGGCTGCGATAAAGCCCTTTGACGTCAAATCTGTAACTGCCTCTAAATGCACAGCTCGGGTTACCATGCACACAAATAAACAGATGTACCCCTTGTAGGCCTTTGCACCGCGACCTGGTGAAAATCTAATATTTATTGGACCGCAATAGTCTACTCCAGCCGATTTGAATGGTTTACTCGGTTTTACTCTCGCCTTCGGTAACAAACCCATCAAGGGAGTACTCTTTCTGTTCGAGTACCTCACACAAATGACACATTCTCTAAATACTTTCTTAACTCGCTCCTTTCCTCGTAAAATCCAATACTTAGTTCTAAGATAATTAAGCATGAGTTGTGGCCCACCATGTTTGGTGTTATGATGAGCATCCAAAATTAAAAGCATAGTAAAATGATTTTTACCAGGCATAATTATTGGATGTCGTATATCATAACATGCTTCCGACTGAGTTATACGTCCAGAAACTCTAAGTACTCCTTTTTGGTCCAAAAAAGGGCAAAGAGTGCGGAGCTTACTCCTTTTAGGCACATAACCTGAAGTCTTCAACTGCTTTATCTCTTTCTCAAATTCTAATTCCTGTACCAGTTTAATGCATACTAATAGTGTCATATTCATTTCCTCAACAGTTATAAATTTCGAAATTTTATCTCGCACATTTTTTGATATTTTAAAATTCATTACTCTTCGACAATAAGACACTACTTTCAACAATCTCATTAACGACGAAAATCTTGACCAAATAAATTCGTTTTTATCAGAATTAGATAAAGCAATAAAAGACCTTACTCTCTCTTCTTCATGTGTATCTTCGACTATCGTGCCAAACTCTATTTGATTACTTGTCAACCATTTTGGTCCCCTTAACCAGAGTGGGTGATCTATCAACTCCTTGGGTGACAACCCTCTCGAAGCGCAGTCTGCAGGGTTCGACTCTGTAGGCACGTGGCTCCACTGCCCAACGTCCATTATATTCAAAATAGTGGACACCCGGTTACTTACAAAAGTTGTCCAACGCGATGATCCTCCTTTGAGCCAAGCCAAAACGATGGTGGAGTCCGTCCACCCATGCAAGTCTTCCTTAGGTATACTCATTACCTGTGAAACCTCTAAAATAAGTTTAGCTGCTAAAGCTGCTGCCACCAACTCGAGTCTCGGGATCGAGATCTCCTTTTGAACAGGAGCTACTTTCGTCTTCGCTGTCACAAGGTGTACATATATTGTTTCGTTTGCCTCGTCAACGACTCGCGCATATACAACGGCAGCAAAGGCTGATCTCGATGCGTCTGAGAAGACGTGCAATTCCGTTTTGGTTCCTCGCGTTACATTCAACCATCTCGGTAATGCATAATGTTTTAAATCATTTAAACTACTTCTGTAAGCAACCCACTGTTTAAGTAGTTCTTCTGTCAAACTATCATCCCACTGCAGACCTGATTGCCACAAACGCTGAATAAATATTTTTGCAACAACCACCACTGGTGCGATCCAACCTAATGGGTCGTATAACTTTGCTACATCAGAAAGTACTTGCCTTTTCGTGACAGGTTCCTTACACTCAGGTAAATTCACTACATACTCGAAATTATCCGTCTCTCTACTCCAACTCACTCCAAGAATTTTAATCGATTTATTTAACTTAATGGCATCTGATGTCTCATATTCACTCAATCTGTCCATTTTCTGTAGCAAACTCTCACTATTACTGTTCCACTTCTGAAGTTCAAACCCTCCTAGTTTCAGTAATTTTTTCATCTCATCATATATTCTCAACGCTTCAGCTTCATCTTCTGCACCACTAATAAGATCATCCATATAGTAGTCCTGCTTAGTTACTCTAGCTGCTATTGGATACTTATCTTGCTCTAATTCTGCTAATCTTTGCAAAGATTTTACTGCTAAGTACGGCGCACAGGCTGTCCCGAAAGTTAGTCTGAGCAGTTTGTAATCTTGTATAGGCTCTGATCCGTCAGCTGCGAATCTCCAAACCATTCGCTGGAATTCAGTATCCTCCTCGGCGACACAAACCATCCTATACATTTTCACAATGTCCGCGATGATACATACCTTGTGGTTTCTCCATCTTATCAAAATATGTCTAAGATCCTGCTGCAACTTTGGCCCGATGAGCAGATCATCGTTTAATGCCACATTGTTTGTACCCTTACTCGAAGCATCAAAAACCACTCGTACTTTTGTAGTCTCCTTATCCTCTCGAACCACAGCATGGTGTGGTAGATAAACCGCCTTGTTATTTTCTCGCTCGTTCTCTGTAATTAGTCTCATGTGATTCATACTCAAATACTCACTCATCACTTTGTTGTATTCTTGTCTCAATTGTGGATTTTTGTGTAATTTCCTCTCTAAAATCTCTAACCTCTTTACGCATATATCTCTAGAATTGCCATATTGACATTTAGGGTCATTTGAAGAAAATGGCAATTTTACTACAAGTCTCCCTTCTTCATCTCTTATCGTTGTAGCATTAAAAATCTCCTCGCATAATTTCTCCTCCCTTGTCATCTCCTTTTGTAGCATGTTAGGTTCATCTTCCATTTCCCAAAACCTTTTTAGCAATTCATCCTCTCCAACCTGTATGTGTAAGCTATTAATATCCACATGTACCTGCTGCTCAGTTTCACGTGACGCCCTTCCCGATAAAACCCAGCCAAAGATAGTATAATACCATCTAAATATTATTGGTGATGTAGGCTATAATACCATCAGGATTTTTTAACATTCCATCTAACAGTGACTCTGCATACACTTCTGCTCCTAAAAGGATATCGATTTTACCTGGAATGGTATATGTAGGATCTGCTAAAGGCAGACTATCAATCTCTGACCACACTGGTTTGCTAACTTTGCATGCTGGAAGCAATGAAGTAAGTGAAGGTAAAACGTACGCATTGACATATATAGTTTGATGGCTATGACGTGATTCAAGGCGCAGTGAAACCGAATGTTTAATATTTGTACGACTATCTCCTAACCCTGACACCCAACCACTTACAGATTTACGTTTAAGACCAAGTAATTGAGCCGTAGCCTCTGTCAAGAAGGATGCCTGAGACCCTTGATCAAGTAAAGCTCTTATAACATATTTGCAACCATTAGTTGACAATACCTTAACTCTAGCCGTTGCCAGAAGCACCCTGTCTGGCTGAAGACCTCCTCTGGAAAACGCTACTGTAATTTGTGGGTCACCTCGTGATGAATTCGCTCCCTCTTGGCCACTGGATGACGCCGTCGCTGTAGCGCCGCTCGCTGGTACTATTGCCGCATCCAGATGGGTTCCTCGCTCCTCCTTCTCAAAATGTAACATCGTGTGGTGTTTCCTTCCACATTTTCTACAATTAGATTGCCGACATTTTATCACTGTGTGCGTAGGTGATAAGCAATTGAAACACAGGCGACCATTCTGTACAAAATCCTGTCGTGCTCTTGGCGACATCATTTCGAATTGTTTGCAGTGATAAATGTAATGATTTTCATTGCATTTTGCACATTCAATCTCCTTACTTTTCTGTTTGCTTGCAATAGCAGTATGGAAAGTCTTTGCCTTGGCCGCAGGTTTAGTTGGTGAAGGGCGTGTGCACGTGGTATCGATCATCTCGAGTGCCCTGAATCTAGACTCCAAAAATTCTCTTAGTTGTTCCCAACTAGGCAACTCATCACCAATAATATTTAGATGCTGTTCCCATAGTTTCACAGACTCCGAATCCAGTTTAGAAATCACTAAAAATATTATTATTGTGTCCCATGATGTGATGTTGATGCCCATATTTTGCAATGATTTCAAACAAGATGAGGTATTATCCACCAACTGCTTGATTGCTAAGGAGGATTCAGAATTAATTTTCCTAGGCGCGAACAAATTCTTCATAACCGCATTACAGTTATATCTCTTATTGTTGTATCGTCGTACCAATTGTTTCCAAGCCTCCTCATAATTTGCATCGGTTGTTGAAAAGTTACGCAACAAATCTCTTGCCTCTCCAGATAAATTTCCTTTTAAATAGTGTAATTTTTGTACGGGTGTAATATTCTTGTTGTTATGTATAAGGGATAAGAACATATCATAAAATGTTTGCCAATCTTGGTACGCTCCAGAGAAAGTAGGTAAAATCAGACGCGGCAGTTTGATTGCGTCATTACTGTTACTGCGCTCGCCAGCCACCGTTGACGTGGAAGTCGACGGTAGGAACGACTCTAAAGCTTCCCGCAACGTGGTTTTGTATTGAACATACAAATCTTCATATTCGTCATAAACGCCGTTTGTAAAATATGCCTCGTTTCTATCTTTTGATGCATTTAATATCACTTGCTTATGTCCTTCCTTAAAATCCATAAATTTTTGATCTAACATCTCTAATCTGGTTTCTACATACGATTTCTTAATCCTTTCTTTAGGAGATTTTCTATAATTCTTCTCGGCTCGTTGCAAATTACTTAAATACTCCATTTGAATAGCTACAAGCGCCTCCATTGTATAGGTATAACTCACTCCCTCGATATAATACCCACAACGACTTCGTAGGCAATCCAGGTATCCTAAGTTAATCTCCTTAATAACTCATAGAACAATGTACGAAATTACTCATTTTTTTTTTTTTTTTTTTTTTTTTTTTTTTTTTTTTTTTTTTTTTTTTTTTTTTTTTTTTTTTTTTTTTTTTTTTTTTTTATCACTCCAATTGAATAAAATAACACGTCATTTAATTTGCTTTGAAACTGCACCGCGTAGCACTACTCGTAGGCCTTCGTAGGCCGCTCGACCGGTTTCTTATCTTTCGTAGGCTCGTCGCAAGTCCGATGCTCGTCCACTGATCCGGTTCGATTAAGGACCATATGTTGATGTCGATAAGATTGACTCTTCGTTGTGGGGATTATTTTAAATATATCGTACGTAATAATAATTACGTACGATCTCAATGACTGTTTATTTGCAACTAAAAATACCATCGACTCACAAGCGGACTGTATAACATAAGTATTGCTAGGTACATCTTAATAGATTGACGATTCTAACTTGGACAGTAGTAGTTTAACCGCTAAGTGTGCCTATCTCTCTCTGTCTGTGTACGTGGCACCGTAGCTCATTAACGAGTGAACCGATTCGGATAAGGTTTGTTTTTATTTGATAGCTCTATGTTTGATCAAAATAGGGGTTCAGCCGTTCAAAAGTTGTATTGAAATGAATATTGAAAGTCGGGGTTTTTTTTTTTTTAATTTTATTTGTATAACTTGTATTTATATGAAATCCCTGAATAATTTCTTCAATTTAATAAATCATAAGAGTTAGTTAGAACTTATCTCTGGAAGTTGGAAAGTACTACATAGTTAATCATAAGCTTTATTAGCAGGATAATTTGATTAAAA